>NC_051163.1:42793850-43093850 GCF_013339745.2 Dermacentor silvarum
TTATTTCATCTAATTTCAAATTAAGTGGTTGGGTATAGAAGAGAAAACAAAGGCAATACTTTCGGGCTTTGTATTTTATGCAGAAAACGCAGCGCCGGTACGTTAGTGTGACCTTATTGATTTCAAAGTATTTTCTCGTACTTGGGCAATTGTTGTGCAGTGAATGCTCTCTAAACTTGCTCAATTCAGTTGTTGGCTTCTTTAGAATACAGTGTAGCCTATCTTTGCTGATAAGCAATCAACTCGGCCCAAACAGACCCCGTCAAAATCCAAGGTGCCCATGGCGAGCTAGCACGGCAACTTCAACGCCATTCTTTCGTTTTTTCAGTGTTTCCTGACTTATCAAACCATCTCAAGGTAAGAGTGTTCTTTTTAACAATGGTTTAAGTGCAATTTACTAATAAAGCTCCACTTATTTTTCGCTCGTTGCTGTTTCCTTAATATTCACCTTCCATTACATTTCATTCATTATACGAACAGGGCCTTACGGCATTACATTAGTCTCTCGCTAAATACTTGTAGACCAAAGTGGTCATCACAAAACACTGCCCTATGCTTTGCATTGATGGGTCTGAGTAGTATTGTTGTTGGCTGGCATGCGGTCTTTACCATTGCTGTGGCAAGATGACGAAGCAGACTGAGGCTAGAAGACGACAAAGACGTGCTGTCAACAAAAGTGTCACCTTGAAACCGTGTGTTTCTGTTATATTTTTTTGTAGTGGCTGCCTTATTAATGTGATTGGCTTTCTTAGAATACTTCATACACTTTCCAAGATGTTTCTATGTTTGTCACTAAATGACTCCGCACCAATTTGGATCACTGGGCTGTCCGTGGCCTAAAAGGTAGAGCATTGAGCTGCTGTGTTAAGGCAACTAGGTTCGAAACCAACCGTCGAACCAACTTGTGTCATGCAACACTAGGTACGTGCCGCCCTTCAACGAACATCTTTGACGCCAACTCGGGTCACCGATTATGTGCCTCTGTTCAATGTGCGAAAAAAAAAAAAATCGTCTGCAAATTCGGTGCTTGGTGGAATCGAACCTGTGTCACATATATTCATGAGTCACGTATAGTCGCGCGTGATTATATGTGGCAGCATTGCTAGATGACACAATGTGTCCAGAGGGATGCGCAGGGAAGTGGCTGCGTACATGCTTCATACATTATGTGTTTTGGCGGTAGCATTATAGTGTGTGACTACACTGCTTTATATTAATTGCATTAACGTCAACGTTCATCGTGAAATGGGTTCGGCCAACATTTTTTTTTTAGGCTCCATTTCTGGTAGATGTGCTGTGTACAGTTCTGTACACGGCGAATGACAGGAAGCTCCCAGCGCCATTCACAACACCTAGAGACAATCTGCTGATATTTGGGGTAGCTGCTGACAACTGAGACTGCCACTTGAATTGGGCCCTCACTCGGATTACTCGAGGACAATGCCCACCGCTACAATGGCTAGCCTGACTCAACATACTATGTCAATGCATGTGGCAATACAAACGAGAAAATTGGTATTATGTGAAACTTCAGTGCAGAGAGAAAAAAAAAAAAAAAAAAAAAAAAACACCGCATATCCACGGGGTGAATGATGATGAGTGGGCGAAGCTCCGGAGGGAATCATCGGTAAACTGTGAATCTTCCGTGTAATTCGCCCAGTCTCGCCGCACTAAATCGAACGATTGACTTCCACCAATGACACGCGCCATATGTGACGTCATTCCTATTTTATAACAGCGCCCTTCATTATAATTGCACCATCTCCCGCTTAAGGGGACGCTAGCACAAACGCGTTAGAAACGTGCAGTACTCTAAGGGGAAGAGGCCACAGCGTCTTACGCAGCCGTTTACACATGCCGGAACGTGCACCGCGTTTGCCGACGCCATCAGCGTTTATGAATACGGGGGTAAGGCGGAGAGGCCACAGCGTCTTACACCAGCTTCTTGCACGGGCCGTAACGCGCTAGCACAAACGCGTTAGAAGCGCGCAGTCTTTCGTTAATGTTGGGTATTTATTGCCATCGTGGTGCGTCTGTCCATGTGCGCTTCGTGGCGTAGTGGTTAGCGCCACGCGTTCAGAAGAGAAGGGTCCTTGGTTCGATTCCGCTACGGCCACAACTCTCGGAATTTTTTTTTTCTCATAAAAGTAGACGTGGCTACCTACTACGACGACTACTACTACTACTACAGAGGAGGGACAGACCCACACCCTAAGGAGCTTCGCCCCTAAAAACTTGCATGGGTACTATAGAAAGAAAGCGTAACGGTTCAAGGAAAGTTTGTCAAGGCCTAGGTGCCATATCTAGTGCCAATGTCTCACCGCGGGAGCAGCACAACCAATGAGCTAATTTGGAGGCGATAAGAAGACAACGCGAGGGTGAAGTAATCGAAAACTCAAAGCACACGGAACACCGACAATCCAAAAGCAATAAAAATTTTTTGTAACTGATGGTCATTGCAACAATGAAGCGCATTCCCACTAATTCACCAGATCATTAAAGTTACACGGCATGAAAAATTTATACAATGGGAGGGGGCAGGCACAGAAGTTGGCTCGGTCCCGCTACAAAATGCCAGCTGACCTTGATGCCATGGAGTTTTCCCCTCCAAGTTCCAACCTTTTGCATCAATCAGAAGTCAATCAGAAAAAATAAAAAAAGGAAAGAATGGAACAAATGGATTCTTACTCTTCTGATGTGTCGATGAGCAGTTCCTTAGTCTTAGTGCTGATATCCGGATCTTTAGCGATCACCCTCCTAATTGTAGAAGAAACAAAGAAAAACAACGGTCACACAAATGACCACTCGCTAATGCAATTGACACATCAGTGTGCGGAAAAATCAGGCGTTGGTATTTCCCCCCCCCCCGACTCCCCCCAAATTTGGTCTTTTTCATTTAAATTGCCATAGTTTACAGCTATCTTTTTGGCAAAGTTCACAGATGTAATTCTCGGTGCGTGTGATTTAAGCGCTTCAGATATCACAGCTGCCATTGTAACAGGTTCTCTATCCATGTGCTCGTACCTTTCTGCGTCTAATAACACTCCTCTATTATGAATGTTCCTACTCTGGTCCCTGCTATTTGCAATGTATTCAAATAACGTGGGTACCTGGTCACAAGGGTTTGTTTCTGAGTGAAATTGCGGACTCAATAGCCAAGCCAACACTTTATGGCTCTGTTATTCCTGTGGCGCTTTTGCTTATTTCACTTCGGTTAGATTTCGCATGTGCACTGTTAAGCAAGCTTTGTCCAACTCCACGCTAACTGCTACCTCCTGGGTATCAACACCTCCTATATCCCTGGCTACCTGGCACAATGAATCATTCAACACACACAGACTTGTATTATTTTTCACGAAATTATGCTGTCGGATTCCCTCTTTGAACTTTTACCTACACAGGACTGGTTTGAAGCATTTCCCCTTTGCATTTTCTGCATTGAGAAGGAAAGAATCTCACTTTTTTCTTTCCTTATCGTGCCGCCATTCTACTACATTGAGATACGCAGTCCTCGAAATTCCGTTTTGCAAAATTGTCCTAGATCTGACAATTCCCGTTATCCTTTCATTTGGAGCTTCGACTCTCCGGTACAGTCACAGGAATGTCTGCGCTGTCACCCAGAAAATTAATTGATTCCAAGTGACTGCCCAGTTAAATATGTTCCCGCTACTATCATTGCTCTTAGTTTTACACTCGATTTAGCTTGAATTAGTTCAATTCAGGCTACGTCATTCATTTTGATGCATGTATCGGATTGAATTTATCAGACTTCTCAACTTTACAAGTGAAATTTAATTTCTATATTTATCAAGCCTTATCCACTGAGTCTTGGCAAATTCCCGATAATGGGTACCAGCCACAATGTCAGAGGAGAGCAACAACAACAACAACATCTGACCGGTGAATTGTGCCTCCTGCAACAGAGCGCAGAAAAATTTTCCTTCTGTGCAAGAATTAGAACGGTACAACTACGAGCTCTGGTTTACGCCCACGTCACTCGGACACGTTCGATTTTCATCAAGTTCAATCTATATTGAAGTTGTCAAGTGCGTTTTAAAGATGCGAGCAGGATTACCAGTCCCAAACGCGGCTTAAAAGTGACCGTTCCGCAGCGCTCGACTTGGTCCGATGGGAAATGCCCGTGTGCCGAAAGTGTTAAAATATTAGGGTGCAAGCACGCATTTTACCTCGCTAAAACTTACCCCTGGGCCAGCTGTAACAGATTCCGACACTTGTTTTTCATCGGTTCCACGGGCACCCGTCGCTTCCCAAGCATAGACGTCTTGAACCACACTTGCTTTTCGAATGGCCACTTCGGTTTCGTCGGTGAAGAGCCTTGCTCAGGCTCTTCCATGTTGTTACTGCGAGGAACTTGAACCGGGAGGCAAAACAAACAACAGCGTCCCTGCTCCGTTCCAGACAACTTGAAAATTTGTGACCCTGTCAGCATCAAACGATTAGGTGCGCCAATCAGGGCGTTTTTGTTGAACCGCCCTACAGCTCTCTGTAGAAAAATACACAGAGGGCGCTGCGAACGATCTGGTGTAAAGTAAACGGAACACACGGACGAGGCAGAATCAAAAGAGGTTAGTTTTTAGTGCAATAAATTTCTATCTGATTTGATAGTTTGTTAACATGAACAAAAGAACGGTAAAAATAACGAGTTTTGTGGCATCAACCACTACGATGTTTCAAAGGCGGTGCTCAAAACAACCATGTCCGACCAAGTTTTGCTGATGTGCAGCAGCTCGCTTTATAGGCCGAGGCTATATTACAGAGCACGTATGATCACCTTTCTTTCTCACTCATACAAAACCATTACATAACGAGTACTTCTATAAAAGTAATTGAATATATGTGAAGAAAGAAAACATGCGCTTAAAACGAAGTTATATAAAAGTTGTGAAGACTAAAAGAGAACGTAAACTAAGGAACTAAGAAAAAAAAAATGAGGTTGCACTACCTAAAGTTGACAACCGCAACTTTACGCTTGTTACAAAAGTTGCCTGCTAGTGAGAGCGTATCCCGAACCAGACAAGTCACCTTTGCGCATAGATCACCTTGGCAACACTGCCTCATCGGCATTAGGATAGCTTTCTGGGAACGACTCATGAGTAGTTGAGGTTACACTAACGCTCAAACTAGAACTCACACCTCAAACTAACTAAAAAAAAAAGAAAAAAAAACGCCATATGTGCGTCCGAAAGGGTAGCGTTGCTTCGGCGCTTGCACTGAGTAGTCTGCGCTCATATCACACTCCACTAAAATTAGCAATAAGAAGTAAACAAATGTATCATTCCTAATGCGTCAGAATCTCTAATATAAATTGAGAGGCGTCGTCTACTGAATGACGTAACTTTCGTGGCTAAATGAAGTTCTGGTACACAGACCGGCGAAGGAGTGATCAGGGCCAGAAAGTTAAATCGGTCGCAGCGCCGCCATGGTGTTTTCCGTGAGCGCGTGAGCGCGCTCAGACTTGCCGCTTTTTCTACTTTCTCTACCGAAGTTTTCTCAAACGGAACATGCTTCCCGCGTCCACCCGCCTAGTGCCGTTGCTAAGCGACGAAAAGTTTGCTTATCTTTCTTATTTCTCACAAATTCATATCACACATTTCTTGCGCCTTTTTTTTTGTTTTTACTGGACAGATCAACCAGAGTCGTAACTTTAATCCGACAAGGGCGGCAATTATAACCGCTTGACCACATGGTCATACTGCGCGGGTGATTTGAACATACTTAAATCGCGCCAGTCAAACAGATATGGGGGTCCTGTCGCGCAGCTGCGCTGTCATGCAACTGTGTATGTTAGGCTAGTTACAACATATAAAATGACTTTATGCGCTAACCATTAAGTTATCTGACTAGTGAAACGACGCCATTTAGACAGAAACAACGCTTATGCCTTCAATTCGCTGCATCACAGCCACAGCTTTCCCTACCATCTGAGAGAATCGCCGGCCAATGTCTCTTTGTTCTTTGTTTGCAAGCAGAGATCCTAGTTATTTTCCCAGACCCGCTGCTAGCTCTTGGATTCGTTAAAATGGCTTACAGCTCGAGCCACTTGGATACTTTAAATCATGGGGCTCTCGCGATCCAAGTTTAATGCTAAAATCCAATGGCAGATCTGGAGCACTCACGAATCAAAGGTTTCTCCTCTCTTTGGAGCAATTACGTTCCAATGGCAGATCGAGAGCGGGTATCGATTCGAGATCGCCCCGCGGCATAGATTTAAAATAACTAACGTTAGAGGAAAAGCTTCCATGCATTGACATTGGCAACCGCAAGGGCTCTGCCGTGTTGCTACTCTGTGCAGGCGCGCAGGCACAGACGACGAGATGCGATTCAGACGAGACGTCTAATCAACTCGATCCCGAGCTGATGATAATGATGATGATCTGTGACCACTCCCTTTGTAACGAGCGAGTGAACTGTTACCCAGGTATGAATGAATGAATGAAGGAATGAATAAATAAATAAATAAATAAATAAATAAATAAATAAATAAATAAATAAATAAATAAATAAATAAATAAATAAATACAGATATACACAATCGTATCGCGCACTGTCATGCCACTTACGCACTTTGTTCAGCAGTACGAGTTACCGGCGCACGAGCCTCCACCACTCCGCCAGACGGCGCTTTGTCATGAAAGTTGGCTCTCGCGGCACGAGAAAAACTTCGGCACGAGAAAAAGCGTAGTTCAGACAACAGATCCAGCAACAGCAGAGAGGCCAGAGAGATCAAAATTTAGCATAGAAAGCTTTTATTGGAAAAAGGCAGCAGAAAATGTCCCTAACAACACGGCAGCAGGACCCGATGAAATCCCAATACAGCTAATCAAAAACCTCGGTCCAAAAAGCAAGGCACTGCTGACTAATGCCATAGAGCAAGTGATTAGAACAAAGAGAATTCCCGTTGGATGGCGTGAAAGCAAGATGAATCTCATCTACAAAGGCAAAGGAGATAAGGATAAGACGAGCTCGTACAGGCCAGTTACAGTAACGTCGGTGATATATAGAATGGCAATGCAAGCCATAAAATTAGAACTGTCGAAGTGGGTGGAGAAAAACGATGTATTGGGGGAACTACAGAATGGGTTCAGGCCAGGCAGACGCTTAGAAGACAATATGTTTGTACTAACTCAGTGCATAGAGATTTCAGTAGCTCAGAAAAGACCTTTATGGATAGCATTTCTAGATATTAAAGGAGCTTATGACAATGTAGACAGGGAATTGTTGTGGGATAGTCTTCAATACGAAGGCATAGATGATTTCGTGGAGCTGCTGAGGGAGATATATAGAGACAACCAAGTACAAGTGGTATGGGAAGGTAGAAAAGGAAATGAAATGGTGGTAATTCACCAAGGATTGAAGCAAGGATGCCCTCTGTCACCATTGTTGTTCACGCTTTACGTCAAGGGTATAGAAAGACGACTGGAAAACAGCGAATTAGGTTTGGATTTATCCTACATGCGTAATGGACAAATGGCGCAACAGAAGGTCCCTGGACTGATGTACGCAGACGACATTGTGCTACTAGCGGACAATAAAAAAGATTTACAGATACTTGCGAATATCTGTGGGAATGCAGCGACAAATCTAGGCCTTAAGTTTAGCACAGAGAAATCAGGAATTATGATCTTTAATGAACGAACGAGTAACTTCGTGGTCTCAATTCAACAGCAAGTAATACCCATAGTGAAGCAATATAAGTACCTCGGCGTACACATAAACGAAGGAAATAATTACTCAAGCAACCACCTAGATAATCTGAAAATAAAGGGGAAGCGGAATGCAGCAATAATGAAACACAGAGCACTGTGGGGCCACAATAAGTATGAGGTGGTGCGTGGAATCTGGAAAGGAGTAATGGTGCCAGCGCTAACATTCGCAAATGCCATTATATGCTTAAAATCGGACATATTGGCGGGTTTGGAAGTTAACCAAAGATCAGTAGGCCGGTTGGCTTTGGGAGCCCACGGTAATACCACAAATGAGGCAGTGCAGGGTGACATGGGTTGGGCTTCTTTTGAAGTCAGAGAAGCACAGAGCAAAATTAGTTTTGAAGAAAGGCTCAGAAACATGGATGAAAATAAATGGGCGGCTAAAGTGCACAAGTATCTCTACATGAAAAGCGTGGACACAGAATGGAGGAAGAGGTCAAGGAAGTTGACAACCAAGTACAGGATAATCGAAATGGTAAATAGACAACGAGGAGTCATCAGAAAGAAAGTGAGAGAAATAGAGACCGTGAATTGGATGCAAAGAATGGAAACGAAAAGGACAATGGAGATTTACAAGAATGAGAAGAAAGAAATTAGAAGGGAAAATCTGTACGATAACACAAAGGGCAGTGCCTTGCTATTTGAGGCTCTAGCCGGATGCCTAAGGACGAAAACATATCGGAACAAACATTCGGAACTAGATGAGACATGTGTATGCTGCAGTAAAGATCCAGAGACCCCTCAGCACATCCTAATGGAATGCGACGGGATTCACTCAGTGATAACAGTAGGTAACGTACGTACACCTTCTAGAAGCGCTTGGGTTTAAAGTGGACGGAAACATCAACCGGTCAGCACTCGAGATAACCAAGATGCATTTAGAGTATTGGTGAAAAAAAAAAGTAGCAGGGAAGAGATTGATACGACCGGACAGTCATGCGTAGCGGTACAAGGCAGATTTTGAAGGAAAAAAAAAACGATTATGGAGATGTATACAAAAATGCTAGATAAAAAGAAATGCATAACATACCTAATTAAATCAAGCATGCTACGTGACTATTTGCCACCGCCCCATTTCAAAGGGGATGCAATTAAATCATCATCACATGACGCTGCCAAGTCCTCGGTACCCTCTCCACCCGTACAAAAAGCGTTACTTCGTGGTCATTCCATCATCGTCAATCCAGCTTTGTCATACGATTCTCATCCTACCGTCACGGTAACACCGTCATATTCCTCACACACTCGTCATCACGAAATCACCATCAAGTACTCGTCGTCATCCCATTGTTTACATGCCATCATCCTCATTCTATTGTCCCCATGTCGTTGTTGCCACGCTGTAGTCGTATACCGTCGTCATCATTTCATAAACGTCATGCCTTTGTCGCAGTCATGCCGCCTTCTTCGTTCCATCGACGTCATTTCTTCTTCGTCATCACATTGTCGTCATTGTGTCGGCCTCATACAGTCAGCGTCATACAGTCATGGTCATGGCCGCCTCTGAGGAGTGAGTGTCGTAGCGAAGTGGGCCGATTCCGAAGTGTGTGTGTGTGTGTTTAGGACGCGTATAGTCGAAGCAATGGAAATGTCACAATGACCCCACCAGACCACAAATAAAGGTGTCTTCGGCCATACGGTGTTTCACTACATTGTTTGAATGCTAATAAAATAACGTCGACGGACATCGGAGGTGAGTTCTGGCAAAACGTTTTCTGTCTCTCTGTCTACAGTGTACAGTAGCGGAGCAAAGACATCCGATTTTGCAATGCCGTTCTGATGAAGTCAGCGTAGCGTTGAATTTTACTAAATCGACTGGGGGCGCAAACTCTCATGAAAATGAGTGAATAATAATTGGTTATGGCGACGTTGGAATCTGGCGTGTGTTGCGATTATAGCTGTAAGCACTTTTGCTGCCCTCTACGTGTTTTGCCGACCAGGGAAAATTGATCGCAGTAACTACGCCAGCTGGCGAGCGACCTTAAGCCACGCGAGACACTATTAGCAGAAGCCGGACGCAATTTAATAGACGAGTGCAGACGCTGCACCTGCCCAGCCGAGAGTACTGCGTCACTAGGCGACATGCTCATGGAAGAAAAGAGCGTGCAATGCTGCAACACTGACGTGTATCGCGAGCGACAAATTCGCCTTGTTTTGCATTTCCAACCATGCATTGTAAGTCATCATACTGCGTCTATGAGCCCGTCATAACCTAAAACCTATAAATATACTACAGTACTAATTAAAACTGTGACGCAAAGTGACGAAGGGACATGACTGAAGCCAGAAACCAAAACACGTAAGACACCCGAGCGTTGCTATTATGAGTCACTGACTTCTATGTATGCAGTGTAGCTATAATGTCCTATATATACCATAGTAGCACCACACTTGTGCGATTACGTAGACGCAATTTGCAGCAAATTAAATGAAAAATGAGACATTCATTTTCAATTTAATCACTCCTCTCCACCTAGCGGGTTTCCGCTGAACTATTACGTCAATTTGCAGCGAGCACGCAGAGTCACAGGCGTTTACTTCGAAAGTTAATTGCGACATGGTCGTGTGCTAAAGCACCCACAGTGCTCAATCGTATGCCCTGGGCTTGCTTTGTCAAGACGAAATTGATAACACGGAGGCATGTCCGGCTAGCGGCAAGGGTCACAACCAAATCGGACACACTGACGTTGCGCAACAGAGGAACGTACACCAGCAGTCGGAATGGTGAAGTTCCAATTGGGTAAAAGTCATGATGAAAGCAACTCTACGAACGTGAAGGCGGGAGGATGAAATTTTAGTGCTTAGGTTGCCCGGAAGTTGGGCAGGAATCGATGTTTTACTTTGTTAAGATGTAATTGTATTTTAATCTTTATGAATGTATTTACTGTACTGCCCCCCCCCCCCCCCCCCCTCTTACACAATGCCCCACGAGGGCTCTGTAAGGTACTTATAAATAAAATAAAAATAAAATATACCGAGAAGAAAAGGAAGTTTGAGGCCAAGGGTGCACACAAGCGGGGAACATCTGCCTTTGTTTGTCTTTTACTTGGCGTTCCTTGTTTTCTTGTCTTCAAATATGAATTTTCTTTAGCATTCCCACTGCCGCCCGATTCTTGGCCTATCCCCCTTAGTGGGTGCGAGCCATGACAGAGGTACATAGTCATCATCATCATCATCATCATCATCGTCGTCGTCGTCGTCGTCGTCATCATCGTCATCATCATCATCATCATCATCATCAAGCGGGGAACAGTCGATCAGAGCGGAATGCGTCGTCAGAAAGTCTAGTCCAAGGATGAAGTCAAAGGTGAGAACGGCAAAAAGGACTTCAATGAGGCGGGCGGCGATATTTAGACTGAGTGTGCACATTCCAGCGGCGGGAACCATGCTGCCATCGGCGACGCGTTTAAACGGTTCGTGTCGTGGCAGGCTTGATCAGGGCCTTCCAGAACCGACGACGGAGGCTAGCACTCATGATGGATGCCATGGGCCTCCAATATCAATCAATGCCCTCGTAGGAACAACGCTGACATGGACTTCAAGAAGGTTCTGAATTGTAAGAGCATCATTGGAGGATTTTGGAGGTGGAAAGCATCGGGAAAGAGTCTTGCGTGACAGGGAGTGACTCAGCCGCTCGTGACAAGTGAAACTCAAGCCGGCGTCGCAAATCTTCGCAAAGCGGGCGCCTCGGCCCATGACCTCCGATATCGCAACAGGTCACGGTGGGTTTTTACTGAAGCCTTTAATACAGTGACACTGACGGTTGAATCGTCCGCTGAAGGAGCACTGCCTTTTTTAGACATCCAGCTTCAATTGTAATAAATTCAGCTCAATCAATCCAACTTCAACTGTAATATAAGTTCAATTGTATGGCAAGCACATATATTGGATTTACTAGCCTAAAGCCAATAAACCACTGTTACCTTATAATTATGTCTTTTCAAAACTGCTTAAAAGGGCCATTGACAGCTCATGTTTGGGCAATGCCATAAAAAATGTGGTTGATCCCTCTTATATAGGAATCGGTATAGAACACGAAAGTGAAACGTGTCTTCACAGAAGTAGTGTAATGTTTATTGCACATTGATATATAATGTCTATTGGTGTTTTGTGGCTAAAGCGCCCTTAGGCGTTGATGCACCCACGCTGACGCCTGGTGGCACGTCTCCTCCATCACGACTACCAACGTCGATGACCATGAGCAACCGTCGTGCATATGGAAGCTGCACTACGTTGCACACGCTAGCACAACGCGAAAGACGAAGCACGTAACTGACACACTAATACAACGCGCAAGACAAAGCACGTAACTGAATCGTCACCGAGTCAAATCAGCGCGTACAGCGCGTCGTAATTGCAGCCTCCGCGATCAACTTCAGAAACATTTTCAGAGCTAATTGCGGAGGCCACGCTCCGCTGTGCTGAGTACGGTGAACGCCACCTAGGTGGCGTTGGTAGTGCTTCTTGATGCCAGCGTCCCTTCGAATGCTGGCATCGAGGCGTCGTAGTGCTGAGACCACCGAAGCGTTCACTGTCGGTGCGCGTTAGTGTCATAATGCAGTACTTCTCTTTTCTGCTCGTAAGCGGCGGCACCGCCCCGAGCAAGAGCGCGGGTACACGGAGGAGTGTTAGATATATAAGGCGCGTCTGTGTAGCTCTCTGCAAATGCGTTTGTGGCGCAATGGGTTAAACGCTCGGCGATCTATCGTCGCGGACCGAGAGGTCGTGGGTTCGATTTCCAAATTTTGCATGTTTGTGGAACTTTTTCTTCTGGTTTCTTTCTTTGTATTATGTTCTATGACGTATTTCCGTGACGGAAATACGTCAGTGAAGTCTTGGTGGACCCCGGCATAAAACACTTTCGTGTTAAAAAAGCCGTGCGACTATAAGGCCGATATATAAGTCTAAGGAAACTGTCTGAACATTCTGAACTGTCTGAACCCTGCAGCAGGGTAATCGAAGACCTTGCAGGAATTTGTAGCGGAGGGTTTGCTCTGGTCTTATACGGAAAGTGGCACTCAAAGTACAGTAAATGAACAGGCGTAAAATGAACGAAAGACTACGGTTGTGCCCTACGTACATAGGACGGCACACTGTCTTCAAGATATTGCTAGCAAGTCGGGTGAACGCAAGAGTGGTCTTTTTCGACGCCAAATAAACTTAGCAAAGTGTACCGGATGACTAACCCTAACCGAAAAAAAAAAAACTGCGTCTGGCTGTTCCAAGAGATATCTAAACCATTTCATTCATTGTGAAGAGGCAGTGCATGGTGTATGAACTTTCATTGTCCTATGGCAAGAAAATGCGTACGACAGACGGGACGATGTCTAAACCCTTTACGGACGAGCGTTGCCTACAGGCACCATACCAGAATTTTTGTTTTATTTTTCATTTTCCGTATTGAGTATAAAGTTTCCGGCTAAATGTCTTCGGCCAACACTGAATGACAGACAGCAAGTCCCATTTGTTCGTTTACAGCAGGAACAGACGACGAGGGAGAAGTTTGGTACACGACTCAGACGACTCGCTTTCCGTTGAAAGCATGGTCAGAGGAGACAGACCAATGTAAGATCTTCGGCTGCATTGGTGTCACACAAGTGATGTAAATCAAATGAAATGTACACATACGGGTGACATATGATCAGAGCTGCCTGTACAAATTTCAAACTAAGGGTTAGGTGGCTTGAGGTGAAGCCCACATTCAGTCGTCTGCCTGGTGTTTCCCCCATTATGCTGAAAAACTTCGGCAAAGTATTTTTTCTTATTGCTGATTATGCTTATTATTGATGTGTTTTGCACATTTCGATTGCAAATAAACATTTTGTTCGGATATTGTATTTATCGTCCTTAAAGGGTTCAATGATCGCCTAAGAGAGCACAGTTTAAATGCAAGTGGGCATGGGGAAGGCGCAGGGTTCAGAGGACTGAAAATACCGCGTCTTTTCGTCCTTATGGCCCTGTTGCTCTCAACCTCTGCTTTTTTTTTCACCGTTACCACCTTGAACGGATTACATAGCCTGTTCGAGGACAACGATGCGCCGTGTTCATTCCTCCTTCATCGGCGCAACAACTGATTCTTCCTTGAAGGCACCGCGCTTACGTCGCCTGAGTGGAGCATCATAATACCTGCTTGCATACAGAACACTTCTGTGGACAGGGGGAACGCGTAAGGATCAGAGGACTGAAAAGGCCTCATATTTTTGTCTTTCAGGTTAGTTACAGCAACTTGTACAAAATCGATGCTCGTTTTTTTTTAAAATTCTATTTCCGTGCCCACGTCGTCTAACGCTCATGTACTTGATTGTTTCAATGTTTGTAAGCTATTCCGTCTGGCGATGCACAATACCGAGGTCCATCTGTTGCTGAGATGTTTGCAACACTTCTGGAAGGGCAAGATGTTATCAGAATGAATTAGTGGAAGTGAAAAGAATGGCATGAGAAAGATATATGGATGATGTTTTGGAGTCGATGAGCAAATCGGAAAATAAGATAAAAGAAGTATCAGAAAGAGCCATTTCTATGGATAAAGTAGCAGCATGTATCGCGTAAACTGAGCAATAATTGAAGTTGCACGAAACTAAACTAGCGGAAATGGAAGACAATAGTCGAAAGGCGAATATTGTCGTCTTTGGCATCACGGAAGAGGCTCATGAAACAGAACCCTAGTTACGTCATAAACTCCTTAAGTACATTTCAAAGGATTCCATTGGAGTAACTTGCTCTTCGGTGACCAGGATCCACCGCTACAGTGTGTCACCGCCTATATGTAAGCCGTCAGCAGAACGTCCGGTGATACATTAGTTTCTAAGAAGCAGGCGGTGTTGCGAAACTGCGGGAAATTGTAGGATACGCGCATCTATGTGCAGGATGATTATCAGGTTGGTACTTTAAGGTGTCGGAGAGAACAATGGAAAAGCGCGAAGGCTGATAAGTTGAGCGGAAAAAGGGTATTGCTGGTGAAAGATAAGCTGTATTACGATGAGCTGAAACGGTATTACTTGTCGACTATTCGACAAGTTCTCGCATGCTGTGCACGGCACGTGATGGCCTTGAGAGAGCGGCATAGCTACATAAGACAAGGGCACATGAATTGCGCATTCTGTCGTTTCATTCAAGAAGCGTAGCAAATAAAATAGATGAGGTAGAGAAATTGCTGTTTTCGTATAGCTACCGTTTGGTAATCTTGACCAAACTTGGTTACATGATGGTATAACTGATGATGAAGTAGTTCCTCCTGAAAAAAAAAAAAATATGGGGTTTTACGTGCCAAAACCGCGGTCTCCTTACGAGGCACGCCGTAGTGGGGGACTCGAGAATAATTTGGACCACCTGGGTTTCTTTAACGTGCACCTAAATCTAAGTACACAGTTATTTTCCCATTTCGCCCCCATCGAAATGCTGCCGCCATGGCCAGTTCCTCCTGGATTCTAGATTTAGAGGCGAGATCGCGGATCACGTAGAGGCGGCGTAGCAATAATTGCGAAATACATTATTCACGTTGTACTTCTGTCTCAAATTGATAATCATGGAAGTTTGTTTGTGAATGTTTCTGTAGGGAGTATTTAATTTATGCTTTACGCTGTTTACCGTGCCCCTAAATGTAATTTGTCCTTTAGTGTTAAACTATTGGCCAAACTGTTGTCGTTACAGTCTCGAAATGTGAATATATGGGTTGATTTTAAATTGTCTTATATAGACTGAAGTAGGCTGATATATGCAGAGTGGGAATCAAGCGACGTTCTGGTCTTACGCTGGTCTTAAATCTAGAGCAAAGTGTTAGTGAATGTACCTGTGTCCAAGCTATATTGAATTTGTTATTTGTTGGATAGTTACCTTCAAATGGAATTCTTAGCGTAGAGCTTGGTATTTAAGATCACAACTTCAGCTTTTCGTTGATCCACTGGTTCAAACATTGGTGTTAGTCATAAAAAGTTGTTTATGTTAAAGATTTTGCTCGCGCCAATGACAATGATATTGATTGGCTTGCTGCTGAACTTGAAGCCGGCTATGATGAGGGTGCTTGTAGCATGTGGATACCTTTTAAGCATGCTGTCAAGTTTTGTGCTGAGCACTTTATTCCATGTAGCGATGTGCACACAAATGGCGCATATCCATGGGTCACAAGGGACATTATTCATTTAAAGTGGGCGTTGAAGCGCCCACGCCAACACAGACGCTCATTGCCAAACCAATGGCGAGAGCTAAAGAACGTTCTTACTGTCACGAATCACTTGGGGAAGTCCGCGTTCGCGACTAGAACGATAAAGCAGCGAAAGGTAGCACAGCCGATCGAAGCACCGAAACAAGGTGATGATGATGATCATGTCCTCGGCACATGGCTCGTACCCACTTCGGGGGATTGGCCAAGAATTGACCACCTGAACATTTAGATATGGATTCTGAAACTACAGTTAATGTGCAATTTAGTAATCAGAACAGAGATTATTTTCCTAAACTGCAAAATTTATAATATTGATACATGCATATTGCGTGTTTCTTCTGGACGATGCGCGCGGGCGCCCAGACGAAGAAGACGAAATGCGCTTTGCTCTCGAGCTGTTGGCTGAACTGGCCAGCGCTGCAGCTATTCTTTGTAAATACATTTTCTAAATAGTCTCCAGTACTTAATCCTTCGTTCGCGGAACAATATTAATGCCATGCATTAAAACTGAAATAAGGTTTATCTCTCTCGTCGTCGTTCTCTCTCTCATAGCTGCATCCCCACTGCTCCTTATTTCACAGTACAGTTATCTCCCCCGCGAAAAAGGAAGCCGTCCCGGCGACCTAGGGGTAGGACAACACAGGCGGATCACAGTACGGCTTGAGACACTGGACATGTACAATGTCGCGTCCTCGACGGCGATGATCCAAAGATAGCTCGAGGAGTTGCACGGCATAGTTGACTGGAGACGTTTGGTTGATCACGTGGTATGGGCCCTGTTACTTCGACGCGAGTTTCGGTGACAGTCCAGGGGTAGGGGCTGGAACCCAAAGCCACACTAGCGAGCCAGGAGCATAGGATGCAGGAGCATGAGAAGTTTCTCGATGGTGCTTCTGGCGTTGGTGGTCTTCTGACGTAAATATACGGGATAGCTTGCGACACTCTTCTGCGTGTGCAGCAGCTTCAAACAAGGTAGAGGTTTCTGTGTTGTCAGGGCGGTACGGAAGGATAGTGTCTATTGTGGATAACGGTTCGCGTCCGTACAGGAGAAGGAAGGGCGAAAATCCCGTGGTATTCTTCGTGGCGGTATTATAAGCGTAGGTCAGAAATGGTAGAACATGGTCCCATTTGGTTTGGTCAGATGCAACGTACATGGCCAGCATGTCACCAAGAGTTCGATTAAAGCGTTCGGTCCTTCCATTAGTCTGCGGATGGTATGCAGTAGTGGTGCGATGAATGATGCGGCATTCTTTGAGGAAAAAAAAATTAAATTATGGGGTTTTACGTGCCAAAACCAGTTCTGATTATGAGGCACGCCGTAGTGGGGGACTCCGGAAATTTGGACCACCTGGGGTTCTTTAACGTGCACCTAAATCTAAGTACACGGGTGTTTTCGCATTTCGCCCCCATCGAAATGCGGCCGCCGTGGCCGGGATTCGATCCCGCGAGGAGAGCCTCGATGACGTCGGAGAGGAAGACGCGGCCTCTGTCACTGAGTAATTCCCTGGGAGCTCCGTGGTGCAGGATGATGTGGCGCAGGGGAAACCAGGCGACGTCACGTGCAGAAGCGCTGGACAAAGGGGAAGTTTCCGCATAGCGCGTAAGATGGTCGATGGCCACGATTACCCAGCGACTGCCGTCTGATGTGGTTGGCAGAGGTTCATAAATTTCGATACCCACTCGATCAAAAGCACGTGCTGGGAAAAGGCAAAGGCTGCAATGGAGAGCTTGAACGACGAGGGGAATATTTGCGGCGTTGGCGAACGAGACAGGAGCGGACATAATGACGGATGAATCGTTACATCCGTCGCCACTAGTAACGAAGGCGTAGACGCGCGTATGTCTTTAGTACACCTGTATGCGCGCACTGGGGATCGTCGTGGAACGCTGCACAAATATCCGAACGTAGATGCCGAGCGATGACAAACAACCATTTGCGACCGTCCAGGAGGTAGTTACGACGGCACAAGAGCCCGTGGCGAATGCAGAAATGATGTGCTTGGCGACGTAATGCGCGATTGGTAGTGGGTGTCGATGGGGTGGGCAAGAAACACAGCATTGACACAATCCATGGGCCTTTCTTCCACTCCAGAAAAATGTCCGTGGCAGCAAGGAAAGACTCGGACAATGGGGCCTTCGGGGAGGCAACCTCGTCTGTTAGTGGCGAACGGGACAAGACATCCGCATCCGAGTGTTTTCGGCCAGAACGGCACAGCACTTGAATGTCGTACTCCTGCAGTCGTAGCGCCCATCGAGCAAGATGACCGGATGGTTCTTTTAATTAAGGACGACAGCCAGCACAGCGAATGGCGATCAGTTATCGCGTCAAATGGGCGGCCATTGAGATACGGACGGAATTTGTTTAGGCCCAAATTATAGCCAGGCATTCTTTTTCTGTTACAGGATGGTTCGATTCAGGTTTAGTGAGGGCACGACTGGCAAAGGCGATGACGTACTCATCGAAGCCAGCCTTTCGCTGAGCGAGAACGGCACCAAAGCCGACGCCACTGGCACCTGTGTAGATTTCTGTTGGAGCGCTTGGGTCGAAATGGCGCAGGATTGGGGGAGACGTCAAGAGACGACGCAGCTTCGGGAATGCGGCATCGCAATCCGGTGACCAGGTCGAAAGGTTGTGGTCACCACCAAGAAGCTGCGTTAAAGGTGCTATTATGGTGGCGAAATTGCGGATGAAACGGCGGAAGTATGACACTAACCCAATGAAGCTGCGCAGGTCTTTCAAGGTCTTTGGTCGTGGAAACTGGGCAACAGTTTGTAGTTTCACCGGATCAGGGAGTACACCTTCTTTCGACACGACATGGCCGAGGATGACCAGCTGACGGGCGGCGAAGCGACCTTTTAACTTCATCGCTCGTTATAGAAGGAATCTCTGTATCTTGTTCGTCACTGAATGAAAGTAGCTTCAAATGAAAGTAGCTTGGTTGCTCTGGCTACTGAAAAGGTCAGTATATAATTCTTCTGCTGCTTTTACTATGTCATCGAAATTGCTGATGACATTACCCTTCTTAAGTTCACGGCATACATCTTGCCCTGTCCAACGCCAAGTTTTCTTCCCACTGATTTGATGCTGTGGCCATATTTTACTGCTTTCTCAATTTTCCGACGCAAATATTGCTAACTTTCTTCATTTTTGTCTGTTTTGACAGTTCAGCGAATTCTATCTGATCTCTTGACTTAAACACTTTCATGCTTTGTCATTTATTTATTAGGTATATTGTTACATTGGAGACCTTACATGCTAGTTGCCTTGACGCTTTACCTACCATTTAAATTGCTGCTTCTGAAATCAACCTAGTTACGATTTCATTCATTACTTCTGTGTTATCTTCATCTTTCTGTTCGAAAGCTACATATTTACCTGCGAGCGCCAGCCTAAATTCGTCTGCTTTACCCTTACTGTGCCTAGACTGGCCTGTTTCCTCTTGACTAATTTTGCTCATTCTCTCTAGAAATTGAGAACAATCCTAGACCTCCATAACCTATTGTCACTGCCCTTTACCCTACCTAACACTTCTACATTCTGCACTATCCTGGGATTGGCGGAGAGTGTGAAATAAATTTTTTTCTTATTTCTTCATTAGGGCTTTTTCAAGTACACTTCATGTTACGGCGTTTCCTGAAGAAGGCATTCATTATTCGGAGTCTATTCCTTTCCACGAATTCCACCAGCATGTCTCTTGTACTATTCCTAGATACGATGCTGTAGCTGCCATTGGCTTGTTCCCCAGCCTGCTTTTAATGCTGAAGCACACCCAGCCCATCACGCGAAAAGCGTAATGCCTTGTATCTGCCCAAAAATGCATAATTTGCGAAGTTGAGACATTTAATTGTTATATTAGTGTAAAAGTAGATGGTTGGTAGCTTTATAAGCGATAAGGAACAGTTGAAAAAAAGAAATTAACAAGAGAGTACCTGCAGAGATACATAGGGCTCGACAGAAAATGCATGGGGATGCATATAGTAGGGGTGGGGCAAACTGAAATTTAGGGGTGTGTCAACTTAAATCTGGGGGTGGCCCAACTCGAAATTTGGGGATGGGCAAACTTAAAATTGGTGGGTGGGTAGACTGAAATTTGGGGTTGGTCCAACTTGAAGTTTGGAAATGGGCCAACTTGAAATTGGGGGTCCATCAACTTAAATTTGGGGTTGAGCAAAGTTGAAATTTGCATGTGGACCAACCTAAATTTAGGGATCAGTCAACTTGGAGTTTAGAGGGGGGGTGGCCCAACTGATATTTGAGGGTGGGCCAACTTGAAACTTGGGGCTGGCCCAACCGAAATGCGGGGTTGGGTAAACTTGAAATTGTGGGGTGGACCTACCTAAAAGTGGGGGGTGGGCCAGCTTGAAATTTTGGTGTGGGCCAAATAGAGATTTTGGGGTGGCGCAACGTCCAATAGAATGCTGCTGAGCATCCTTCGAGTTATGAACTCCTCGCGGGCAAGTGAGCACGTCGAGTTGCTTGGTGCATTTCCATTGGGCCTTACCGAGGCGCTGTTAGAATGCAGGCAAGAGCTTCCGCATGACAAGGAACGCGCGCATAACACAGGCTTGCGAGATCGAAGCTGACATGGCATCGCGGCGATGCACTCTCCCCTCACGCGACACCTCATGCCCCACTGATGCAGCCGGAGTCCCCTTTTGACGCGCTCGTGCCAGGCGTTCCGGCTCTATTGGTACGAGCACTTTGAAGGGGCCGGATGCGGCGAGAAAGTCTGACAATTGTCTACTAAAGCCTAAGCATTTGTCACCGGCAAGACCATGGGTAGACGCGCATAAGCTAGGAAAAGCAAGTAAGCGAAAGTAAGCAGAAGCCAAGTCACAGCCGAGCCACACAGTGCTTACGCATTAGTAAACAATTCTCAGTATTTCTGTAGTTACTATCTATTTATCTTTACCGTCATTCTTATTTCGGTTTCCCTCTCTCAATGGCGACCTGTTTGTCACTTGTCGGCCGTTGTCGTGCTTGTTATCAGACCATAGTTTCAGAATCCTTATCACTATCTTACGCTTCTGCGGCTGTATTAAGCCAGACCTACCTGAAAACTACGACGATCGCTCATTGATCGACAAGTTTGCACAGACACTGGTGCAGTTATTGCACGATGCAGAGTTGCAAGCTTACATTCCACTTTAAACAGTGCTGAAAAACCAGTGGCCCCGGTAGCACTTACATTAATGCGATTAGTATTCTTCGCGTACTTCACACACTTTCCGGGGACTATATATATATCTATCTATCTAACCATTTACCCGCCAACTTAGGTCACGGGATATATGCACTGGGTATGTGCCGCTGTTCAATGAACCTCTTTGAGGCAAACTTGGGTAACGAACGCTGTGGTGCACTTAAACGACATCAGTTGACCCGTTTCATACGAACTTGTATTACTGGGTGTGTGCCCGTGCCTATGTGCTTCTCTTCAATGAATCTCTTTCATCCCGACTTGGGTTAATGGGTAATAACAGGAGCACTTACTTAAATCCGCTTGGAGTGTCCATATAATTGCTATCGCAATAATAATAATAATAATAATAATAATAATAATAATAATAATAATAATAATAATAATAATAATAATAATAATAATAATAATAATAATAATAATAATAATAATAATGTTTATTACAAGATAGTCTACAAAGAAACTTTTTTTTTGCAGTGTGCCATTTGAAATTGTTGTTGGTTATACTCAATTTCGTACGGGCAAGCATGAAGCTCTCAAATAAACACACCTAGAAGCAACGTCCTGAGAATATCCTACTGAGGATGCTACTCGAATATACGTCAATTTAGGTTCGCGAAAAGTCCAGCAGTGGATCTTGTGCCTAAAATTACTCCTGGGGCGCTATAACGTAAAGCTATTCCCAAACTGTTTTTATTCCAATCTCCTGACGTCAAATTTACGTTACCACCGACAAAAGCATCGGGCGGTGACCCGCAGCGTTGTCTGAACAACCCCATCAAACACTCTCCTCGTTTATAGGAGGTCACCTTTGTTCGCTTTAAAAACCAATAACATTGTCTACACTCAGCGGTTTTTCTTATCTAATTGCATGGCTGACAAGAGGCGAGCACGCTCTAGTGGAGAAGGTACGATGGTGTCGAGCCAGCACAGTGAAAATAGATAACCGCATGAAGAGGGTGGTGCCGGCTTCTTCCGATTGGTCCGCTTCGCCTTACTTGCGGTGGCTGGTCGAAAATCACGGCGGCGTGCTACAGAAGGATAAGAATTCCGCTAAAACGGATCCTCAACAAGGAAGAGTTGACAGAGCGATGTCCTATGCATGCCGAAAGGGCTCGATAACGTGTTACTGCCACGCAAAAAAGGTTTATCATGCGCAAATAAATACATGCTCACCGGCAGGTGCGAGTAGCGAGGGCCTGAGTGATCGGTGGGCAGCCGTCTTCTATTCCTTTCAGAAAGGGGCAGTATGTGGCTATTCAGAAAAGTTTTTCAGTTTTGTTCGGCATATTAATGCATTTTTTTCGCGTACACGTCACTTTGACGTGGTGAGTTTTCGCGGTTTTGTGAGGTCGCATGACAGACATGCGAAGTGGGCTTAGCCAGAAAACATTGGGCCAATAGCAGAGGGCTAATGGTGAAAAGGCGTCGAATCAGGAATGACTATTTTCTTTTTTTTTGCGGTTTAATCATGCATAATCAATATGTACATGTTATATCAGATGGGGAGCTATCGCGGTTTTCGTGACATCGCGTGAAAGACAGGCAAAGTTGGGAGTGGCCCGAAAATGTTTTGACCAATCGTGGTGGCTGATTGAAGAAATTGGAATCAAAACAGTTTGGAATCGTTTTACGTTATAGCGCCCCTGGGCATGGTGCTGTGGGCGTCCTGAGTAGGCACCATAAAAAATTGAGCTAGGCCGTTCGGATCTTTCCGGGACATCCACGGGATGTGTTGTGCTGTCTGTTACAGCTCGGCGCTTTTGAGGAGCTGGAACGATGGGTGCAGTCACCGCCGGTACTTTCACACTTCGACGAAGACGCCGAGACGGAATTCCACACCGACGTAAGTAGCATAGGCCTCAGTGCCGTGCTAGTTCAAAGGAATGACGGAGTTGAAAGCGTATTAGCTTACGCTAACCGGTCAATGTAGAAAAAAGAAGCGCATTATTGCACTACGGAAAAAGAGTACCTTGCGATCATTTGGGCTACGGCGAAATTTCGACCTTACATATACGGCGGGCACTTCAAAATGGTAAGCGACCACCACACCTTGTGTTGGCTGGAAATCTTAAAGGATCCTTCAGGTCGCCAAGCACGATGGAGTCTCAGACTCCGGGCATTCAACATTATCGTGGTCTACCAGTGCGGACGGAAGCATTCTGATATCGACTACTTGTCGCGTGCCTCTACTGACCGGCCGCCGCAATGCGAACGGGATGACGACGCCTTCCTTGGAACAATAACCGCAGAACGACTTCGATGAACAGAAACGAGCAGACCCAGAGTTATGAAGCCTTGTCGGATGCTCGGAAGGCAAGACCGACGTTGTCCCTAGGGTGTTTCGGCGTGGATTCTCTTCGTTTTTTTTAGCACAATGACGTCCTCCTAAAGAAAAACTCTTTCCCCAGTCCATGCCAGCTACCTTCTCATTGTGCCGTCAGCTTTGCGTCCCGAGGTTCTACATGCCTTTCATAACAATCCAACGACTGGGTACCTTGGATTATCCCGCTCCCTCGCGAAGATTCAGGAGAAGTACTACTGGCCGCGCCTGGCCACCGACGTCGCCCGTTACGTCAAGACATGCCAAGACTGTTAGCGACGCAAGACATTGTCAACAACGCTAGCAGGATTGCTACAACCAATCGAGCCTCCTAGCCGACCGTTCCAGCAGATCGGCATGGACTTATTCGGACCTTTTGTGACGTCAACATCCGGAAATAAGTGGAACGTCTTGGCGACGGACTACCTTACCCGGTTCACTGAAACAAAAGACCTACCTATAGGCAGTGCAGCTGGAGTGGCGAAATTCCTCGTAGAGAACAACCTGCTGCGAAATGGTGCCCAGAAGTGCTCATCACCGACAGAGAAACAGCCTTTATAGCAGAGCTCACCCAAGTCATTGTTGTGCCTGAGTGTTATACTTGTTTTGCTGGGCACAAGTTCGCCCGATAAAGAGTTAGGTGATTAACGATTGTCTCCACTGTGTTCTTCACCGTCACGACTTGTGACAATATGACATATTGTGACAATATGTGAAACAGGTACGTGCCACATTTCAATTATTCTCTTTGATGTGAAACAGAGCCACTGGATATGTGGACGTGGGTATACGCCACTCTTCAATGAACCTCTTTAAAGCTTGGTTCACTGGGTTTGTGCCCCAAAGTTACTTTCAGATATAGCGCAAATGCACACATGCACACGAAGAAGACACGACAGACGCGGTCGCTGATTTTGTGATACACAACGAGGGTATAGATTACGGTTTATCGGTCGGCATCGAAGATTTGTTTCACTCAGTACCTCAAGATAAGTTCTTCGTTGCTGTTAGGAACTTTATTGAAGAGAGTCGCGAATGCGATTTCCAAAAACTCCGCTTGCTTGTCGGTTCCAAAATTTTAAAGGTTTTTAGAGTGTTATCTTAGTGTAACATTTCTTGTTTTTTAACGAGCAGCCTTTTCTGCAACGTAGAGGGGTGTGTATTGGGTCCTGTGTGGCTTCGAGTTTATGTGATATCTTCTTAGCTGATATTGACACGGCGCTTGGTTTCGCTTTTAATGGCGGGAAGATTCTTAAAGTGTTTAGGTACGTCGATGACTTTTTAATTCTTTTAAAGAAACAGGGCAGTTTCACTTCTCCTGGGAGTATTTTAGATGTTTTTATACAAGCAGGGCAGGGTTTGAGTTTCACTCATGAATTGCCTAGCACTGAGGCATTACAGTTCTTGGATCTCAGGCTAAGGTTTAGCGTAGGCCATGTTTGATGGGAGTAACCCCCACGGATCAAAAAGGGTCTTTTGCCTTTCGACTCTGCCCACTCAAAAATAGGAAAAAGGGGCATCGCACTTCAATGCCTGGATGCTGTGCTCCGTAAGTCATGCCCGCATACAATGCAGCCTAGCTTACAAAAAAAAATTTGACAGCCTATTGGCAGCGGGATTCCCTAATTTCTTTGTTGGTGTGGTCGCCGAATCTCTCCTGGTAAAGAACAGAGCTGGAGCAAGAAGGGCTGAGACCCAGCGATAGACGGCGAGACCCTTATATATATAGATCCTTACATAGGTACGTCGACCTTATATGCCAAAGGCCTCGCACAATCTGAAGAAGGTCGCGAACAGGCATCGTATTCATGTGGTCTTCACTGCTCCTAGGCTCTGCCCTCGAATTTGCGGTGACATCAAATGGGGTTGCCAAGCCACGCATGACAGCCGCTTCGTAAGGTGTGCGACAGGAGTGATATACTCCATTTCGTTGTTCGGAAATGTGTACATCGTCTAAACCAACCGGTGCATCAATGACTGGCTTAGGGAGCATGCACTAAAAGCTAAGGGAAAAAGACGACAAATATGCACATTTGGTTTGCCCAATCACCACGCGTGGTTGCAAGGCACGGTTTTATGAGACCACCATCTCAGGCAAATCTGCAAACTATAAAGGGCTCGAGTGGCTTCAGAAGCATTCTTTATCCACAAGAATTCAGCTACATGTATAATCTGCCTCCGACAACTCTGTTGTCTGAGGAAGATGGTAGTATTGTTCACTTTTTTAGATTTGTTTTTATCACCTTCGCATGAGGAAGGGGGCGCGACACTTGTGTACGCGGTTTACCTTATAAATCTGAGGGTGTGTCTGTTGTAATAAACAGGTTGGTAGTAGCGCTCGTCCGCGTCTGTCGTGTCTTCTTCGTGTGTATGAGTACTTATTTGCGCTATATATGAAAGTAACTATGTTAGGCACTAACTAGCCCACTGACGGACCGCCAGTTGGGCTGATGTGCCAGAAGGGATATGCCACTCTTCAGTGACCGTTTTTTACGCCGACTTGGGTCACTAGCTAAGGGTAACTATAATATTTTTCTTATGCGGGAGGATTGGCCACAAGACAAAGAACAATACAAAGCTAAATATAAGCTTTCAACTCTGCATCGTGCATAAACTGCAGCAGTGTCTGTGCAAACTTGTCCATCACTTAAACAATCATAGTTTTCAGGTAGGCCTGGCTTCAGTCCAGCCTTTCCTAAATTCTTAAGTCGGATCGCCTGTGCTTCAGGACAAATCCAAGGCAGGTGTCGAGCGTCTGACATTGTCACATCATCCGAGCACGTCGGGCATCTTTCTTGGTCGTCTTTTGTCGATCCCCAAGCACAGGTGACCGATGGTGCATGGGACACTCCATGCTCATGGTCATGAGCATGCTCCATGCTTATGCGCATGGGACACTCCAGCGCGAAGCTTACGAAGTTATACTCCCTGTGTTCTGGTAAGGTTACGGGGAAGAAAACAGACACACGGGGGAATCGAGGAGCGTTTGTCCCATCGTAGGTTAGATTTCAGTGTTTTTTTTTTTTTTTGTGGAGAGCGCGGGGATCCCACCAATATGTCAAGACATCCACAGAGTCCACAGGTACTCGCGCCTTAGCACTGAGGCGTCACGGGTACAGGGGCATGATTGGTATCGTTTCGACGACATGGCAGACCAACTAGCTCAATAACCTGCCGCGTCCGAGACACTTATATATGTGCAGCTCTTCAACGAACCTTTTTGACGCAAATTTGTGTCACTGGTTATGTGCCGTTCTCCAATAAAAAATACAATAAATGTCTCCGGTGCTGGTAGCAGTCGAACCCGCGTCATATCTTCAGCAAGAACTGTGACTTCAGGCGTAGCGTACTGGGAGCCTTATTGTCTTTAATATGAATAAATAACACTGTCGAAGACATTACATCACCCATAAACCTATTCGCCGACGACTGTGTGATATACCGATAAATTACTACTGAAAATGAAATAAGATTCCTTGCATAATGAGTTAAATAAAATTGCTAGCTGATGTGAAAAATTGAGCACGGATTTAAGTATTAAGAAATGCAGTTGCGAACGCTTTTCTAGAAAATTATCCAGATTACCGCACCGATATAACTCGAATGGCCCGCTTATGGACACGCAGTCCGAATACAAATACCTACCAATCTATTTCAGCGAATTATTTGCATCTAATAAACAGAGTGACACTCTCATAGCAAAATCTGTTAGATTGCTACATTTTATGAGAAGAAATTTTAAACAGGAAACGCGCGAAATTAAGGATGCTCTATACTTTTTACATGTCTGAGCAATACTTGATTATGCCTGTGCAATATGGGATCTCCATTAAGATTACCTCATTAATACACTGGAGAAACTACAAAGTCAAGCAGTAAGGTATGTTTTTAATAATTACAGCAGTAGACTATAGCTCTTCAGAAACGAAGGCCACTTTAGGATGGGATCTGCTACGTGAGCGTAGGCAGGAACTAAGGCTCAAATTAATACACCGAATTTATCAGTCAGACAGGTGCCAACTATCGTCTGAAACCAGATTACATATACACTCGCTTTTAAAACAGAAAAAAAGTCGTCGGCCTTTTCACTCCGTGAAGATGGTTAACCAGCGAAGCTGAAACGTGTGGCCCCGGTGTTTATCACTGGGTTAATCCCGAGCGTTCATTAAAGTATTTCTCAATTACACACACGTTCGGCTGCGACGGAGATAACGACATCACGGACAGTATACCTACAGTCCGCCATTGTTGCTTGCGTTCGATGTCGCCAGTTTGCTCGGCGGCGTGGTTAGTAGCATTCGCCCGCCATTGCCACTTGAGATTCTTAGAAATTAAATAACTTCAAAATTAAATCTGTCCATTACGTAACACAAAAAAGCCGGCAGATTACACGCCCTGTGGGAATCGATGTTACGCGAAGCCGTGCGTGGGGAGCCTGACGAAACGACCATGAGAGCACCAAGACGTTGGCGGCTCTTTCATGACCTACATGACACGCATGCCATGACATTCATGTGACTAGTACTCAGGAGTTCCTTTAGATGCACACCTAAGAGACCTTAAGGGGAAAGCCTTAGTCATGCTCATGACTATGACTTCTACCACCATCCTTTAGGCTACGTTCACACTTGGTCTCGAAGCAGGCGGAAGCGGCAAAAACTTCTAAAAATCCGCCCGCCTAGGCGGCGAAGCGGGCGGAAAACCAGGCGGAAAGCAAAATCGGTCTCGGACCGATTTTTTCGCCATGGCGAGGCGGAATCGCGGCGGAAAGTCGTTCCGCTCGACCGGAAGCTCCACTAGCATGTAAACATCCGGTCGTAAAATTGTACATGGCACCAAAAGTGTAGGCTGCGATGGTGCTCGACGCGATCTAGATCCACCACTTTCTCTACAAGAGTGGTACTAAAACGTACTGTCAGCAATACTCGCGATAGTATTCAACGTCGCGCGACCGGAGGTGCAGCAACGAAGCCTTGGGGTGACCCAACTTCTCGCGCTTTTGCAAAGCTGGGCGAACCCACCACAGCCGCTTCGGAGTTCGGAGGTGTCCGCTCCTTCCGTTTATTCATTGTCCATTTCTAGGAAACAAGTAGGTAGAAGTATAAAAAACAATTTCTTCGCCCACTTCTGTGGCAGAAAAAAGTTGGGCAGATTCCTTGTTGGCGCTCCGCAATTCTGCTCGCACGGGCGCGGTATGTTGCAGAAGTCGCAGGGCGCTTGTTTCGTTGCGCGGTGGTTTTCTCGTCGCGACAATAGATTGGGACAACGCCTCCTATAAAGACTTTTGATTGGGAGCATAGGTCTCAGGTCTCACGTAGAACGCGCAGGCTTCGGCGAGCCCCAACACAAGGGCCAGCCCGGGTTTTAGCTTTGGTGTACTGGAGGCGCTGCCAATAATACGAAATGATGAAATGTTATTACAACCTGTAAATAAAAGGTATTAAAGAAATATAATCACGCCTAGGCACCAACCTTTGACTCAGCGATAACGTGCCCGTATGAGAATTACGGAACGGCTACGAGGAATTTACCGAAGGTCGCAGATGACACGCAAAGTTGCGCGAAATGAACACTTTTGATGACGGGTGGGAAAATGAATGAACATACCGCTCGAAATGGTGCGATAATGAGCGCCACCACGCCGACAAACATACGCAGACTAGATGGACGTGGGCGAAAGCGGCAGCGGTGGCAGCGGCGATAGCAAAACAAATGTGAACAACTTGGACAAACGCGGAAAAGATTTTCCGGCCGCTTTGGCCTTTCCGCCCGCTTGCCGCTTCCCGAGTGTGAACGTAGCCTTAGTGTTTCTTTCACTTAGTACCCACGTCCGAACCCGTTTCAGTGTTTTTGGGTGTTAACGTTTTTTCGCTGAGTCATTGTCATTTTTGCTCTGTCATGGCCATGACTATGACTTTTAACACCATCCTTTAGTGTTTCCTTTACTTAGTAGCCACGTCAGAACCCATTTTAGTGGCTTTTGAGTGTTAATCTTTTTTTTTGCTGAGTCATTGTCATTTTTGCTGAATCATGTTCATCACTGTGATTGCTACCAGAATATTTTCGTGTTTCCTTCACTTAGTACCCACGTCCGAACCCATTTCAGTAGTTTTTGAGTGTTACTGTTTTTCGTTGGGTCATTGTCATGACCAACATGACACGCATGTCGTGACATTAATGTCATGACCAATCACTTATGTTCGTCATACACTCCAGTCATACTATGCCAATTTTGGTGCCTACCAAGTTAACAAAACTATCACGAGAGCACCAAGACGTAGGCGGCTGTTTCATGACCTACATGACACGCATGTCATGACAGTCATGACATATCATTCATGTTCGTTGTACACTCTTGTCATAGTATGCCAATTTTGGTACATACCAAGTTAACGAAACGACCATGAGAGGACAAAGTCGCAGGCGGCTAGATAGATAGATAGGTACTGTCAAAGTAGCAAATGTTCGCCAAGAAATGCTTCGAATTTAATAAATGGCTCATATCCCCTTAAGCAATGACTCCTAGCCCCGTAAACGCGGTCTCTCAGTTGCGACGAGAGAAGAGAAGTGAAATTGTACGCTGGAATGATGAGCGGCAACGGCGCCAGCTGTGGCAGAAGACGACGACGACGAACGCGGGAGCAGTGGCACGAGCGCGTGCCGAGCATGAGCGCAACCCGAGGGGCGCCACTGAGCCAACTGCGGAAGAAGGCGACGACGCTCGAGCCCATGCTGATGTTGATAGCTTTCTGTACGCAGGCGATTTCGCCTAGCCATGCATATACGATTTCGCCTAGACATATAAACCTTCGCTTTAAAAATTCAGCCTATACTGCAGAACAAACACTTTTTACAACTCTTTTTCCCCCAAATCAATATGAGCATGGAAGAGTTTATCTGATTTGGTAAATGCATCTAATAACGAATTATTATTTTCTATGCGGTGATAACGCTCCTGAACTACAACTGTATGTGCTTAATTTCTTGAAAAGCTTTTTCTTCACCTTATTTATACATGTTTATTTAAATAACATTGGAGAGCTTATTATGCATAAGAGTGTATCTGTGCAAAATGCTTTTCTGCTCTTAATTTCTGTTTCGTGCCCCATTACGTAATGCTTTTATTGCTACGTAGGTATGCTGTAAATAAATAAATAAATATTTAGACAATCTTGTTTAAATATATATTCACACACACTCCATGCGGGGACTTCGCTGCGGTGGCGCTAGCTTGCGCCACGTTTCTAGTGGAGAGCGCGAGAGAACAGCCCGACTGCATGTATGCCTCATAGGTGATGCGTTTCGGCGGTTGCAACAAGGTCGATTCACATAGGTCGCGAAGCTTCGGGCGAAATGCGGTTCAGAACGGATTGTCACCGACATCAGCAAGGGTGGTTATGGGAGCAGCGATTGAAGCGCGACTATGTTTGGAGGGAACAAACATTGCGAAAGAAAAAAGCGTTTTATAAATAACGAGAGATACAGTTAGATTCATTCAACGAAAATAAAGTTCCTAATCAATTTTATATACGCATGGCGAGAAAAGAAGAGACGATTTGGTTTTACTTGGTCATTATTATTAAATACCTGTTTTTCAGCGCCCACCGTAAGAGCGCCCATCGATAGCGGCGGGCGTTCACGCCGCTATCACTTGCAATGCATTGCAGCTCTTGAAGTGTGCAGAAAGGCGCACTCATAAAGTTCACCTGTTAGAATACGCCCCCCTCACATGTTGTTTTGCTTGCCGACGTTTATCTAAATTTGGTGACGCGGGTAGTTTCATTCTTTCTTAAGCTGTTCAGGCAAAAGCACTAAGCGACCGCCAGATAATTGTTTAATTTAGTTGTTTTCGTGCGACAGCGCTGGCCGACGGGCTTGGCGTCGACGAAAGGACGAGCACTGTATACGCCCAAAGCGTTCGGCGGCCTCCAAAGAAAGTATGTTCTCTGCAGGGATGCGATTTCGACACCCGTACGGCTGACCTTTTCCTGCATCGCTTTCCGTGCTGAAAGCTCGGAATGCCCATGAAGTCGTATGGCGGGGCATTTGAATATACAGCTGTAATGGCAGGCCTCCGAAAACAAATTTCGCGCCTTTGAGAACAAAATGACATCACTTCTGTTTTTAACGGATATAACGTCACATTATTTTTTCTTCCGCCGGAAGTGTTCCCTCCTCACACAGATGGCGCTAAGCCCCATGAACCGCCGATGAACCGCCATGTTTTGAACGTATGGGCTTCCATGGAAGCTTCGCTACCAGGTATATCTACCTATACATCTACCTTGGTTGCAATACGGTATGCTGACGCATTGCTTAAATGCTAACTGCACTGACGTTCAAATTCATCGTGAGATGACTTCTGCCGGATTTTTTTTAGACTGCACTATCTCCGGGGTCGGCCTATGAAAGAAGTTAGAAACACACACACGTCGTATAGAAAAGCGGGGTTAACTTGCCAAGAAAAACTTTGTCTTTAAAAATTCGTGAAACAGAAATCCTTAAACAGTGGTTCCGAATGAATATGAAAACGCAGTTGCCGCGCCATCGGCTGACCTTAGCGCGTGTGAAGCTACCCACCGTGGTTGCGTAGTGGTTATGGTGTTGGGCTGCTGAGCACGAGGTCGCGGGGTCAAATCCCGGTCACGGCGGCCGCATGTCGATGGAGGCGAAATGCGAAAACAATAATGTGCTTAGATTTAGATGCACGTTAAAGAATCTCAGGTGGTCCAAATTATTCCGGAGTTTCCCACTACGGCGTGCCTCATAATCAGATCGTGGTTTTGGCACGTAAAACCCCATAATTTAATTTATCTGAAACTAGGCTGATAATGTTTGATTCATTTGTTCTGTTGCACCTCCATAACCCCACGTGCTGACCCGGTTGAAATTGCAATTGAGTTTCTTTCCAACCTGGCCATTCCCGATATCGCTCGCTGTAGTAACCGCAGGAGCGTAAGATAGTGATAACGATTCTGGAACAATACTCTGATGACAAGCACGACAAAAGCAGGCAAGTGACAAAGAGGTTGCATTGACAGAGGGAAACAGAGATAAGAATGAAGGTAAATAGATAAAGTACTTGAGTTCCAGCTGAGGTTTCCCGGTTAGACGAACCGGAAAGCCGGTTGTCTGCAGCAAGCAGCCGGTGGCGCGCAGACCAGACAGAAAGCTGTTTTCACTCAGAATTCACTGAAGTAGTACCGCCTTTTGTAAAGTGAACCTTTACACAGTTCCCATGTTTTTATATAACATTCATGCCATGTCTAGTAGTAACCCGTTTGCGATTGTTTGTGTGCCTATTGTTCTTAACTAGGTTTTATTTATTAATTATTTGGCTCTAAAACTGAAACAAAGCTAAAAAAAACTGTGTGGCTAGTATCTGTTGACGGATGCATATCAAAGATAAGTTCGGTAATTTTACGGACTGACTAGCACAATTCCTTCTTCCCTGTCCTCTGGAGCACACAGGTCTCCCCTCCCGTCCTCCTTGCCCTTTTGTACCAGTTATCTCCAATTACCTATGCCCTGCCTGAGCTGACTCCACTCTGTGCCTGGAAATTTTTAAATCCCATCACTACGTTTTAATCACCGGCTGTCTTCTGCTTTCCCTTCTATTTCCATTTTATTTTTTTTCAACTCAGATGTCGAAGAATAGGTAGGTAGGCTACGTTAGCGCCAGCTATCCCAGAATTTTTAATTTGTTACTCAAAACAATATATAAAAATACAAGAACAGGCAGAAAAAAATTCGGCAGGTGTGACATGCTTGTAAAACTTGAAGGCGAAAGCCTGTTGCAGGTTTTTATATTCACTCGGACATCAAAAAGGTTTTTTCAAGATCAGGCGCACGATGAGACAGATAAGGCTTTCGCCTTAATATTGACAATCCCTATACACATGCGAACACATCACATGCCTACAGAAAGTGTGTCTATGTGGGCTCCAGCACGGAAAACACAACGCAGTACCTATGGGGTATAGTTACCCATTACACTGGAGAGAAGGAGTTTACTCAAGTCATTTCATCTACACACAAAGTGCATTTTTCTTTTACTTGGAGCACTTTCTTGAGGAAAAAAAAGTTCACAAATTTTACTCGAATCACGTCATTCATTTTGTGCCCAGGCGGACATCGCGTGTGAGAAAAACCAAAGCAATCAACCAATTCGCAAATTAAGCTGTTACAATATCTACCTTATTAGGTATAAAATGTATGGCGCGCGTTTATTTCATAAAGTTAAAGGAAATCATTAAAGGAATGTGCCACACTTCAATTCATCTCTTTCATGTCCCATTGGAGCCACTTGATATGTGCAACAGGCTATGTGCCACTGCTCTATGGACCTCTTTACATCAACTTGGTTCACTGGGAATGTGTGACAAGGCATGCGCCGTTCGTCAATGACCTTTTTCAACGCCGACTTGCATCACTAGCTAAGGCTAACAGGATGTTTGCTTTATTTGGGAGGATTGGCCACAAGACAAAGGACAACACAGTTAAATATAAGCTTCCAACTATGCATCGTGCAAGAGCTGCAGCAGTGTCTGTGCAGACTTGTCCACCCCTGAACGATCCTAGTTTTTAGGTAGGTCTGGCGTCAATACAGAAGCGTAAGATAGTGAAAAGGATTCAGAAACAATGGTCTGATAAGAAGGACGACAAGAGCAGATAAGTGACAAAGAGGTCGTCATTGACAGAGGGAAACAGATAACAATAACGGTTATTGATAACATTCTTGAGCTCCAGCTCAGGTTTTCCGGTTAGACGAACCCCTATGCAGCAAGCAGACAACGTCGATGGTGCGCAGACCAGACAGAAAGCTGTTTTCACTCAGAATTCACTTAAGTAGTACCGCCTTTTGTAAAGCGAACCTCTACACAATTTCCTTATAACATTCATCGTGCCATGTCTGATAGAAACCCGTTTGCGATCGTTTGTGCGTGCCATATGCGCGAGCAGTTTGATTAAACTTAATATACACGAATTTTTGTGCCTATTGTTCTTAAATAGGTTCTATTTATAAATTATTTGGCTCTAAAACTGAACCAAAGCAAAAAAAAAAACAATGTGAACAGTAGCTATTGACGGGTGCCTTCAAAGATAAGTTCGATAATTTTACGGACTGTCTAGCACAATTCATTCGTCATTATCACCGTCACCAGCCTATTCCGGCCCTTTGCGGGACACAGGTCTTCCAACCCCTCTCCCCCTCTCCGAATTATATCCAATTACCTCTGCCCTTCCTCAGCTGACTCCACTCTATGCCTGGAAATTTTTGAACGCCATCACTAAGTTTTAATCACCGGCAGTATTCTGCTTTTCCTCCCGTTTGTCTTATATTTTATTTCAGATGTCGACGAATGTGAAGGTAGGCTACGTTAGGGCCAGCTAACCCAAAATTTTGAATTTTGGGTTATACTATACACGTGCGAACACGTCTGAAGCATGGAAAGAGCGTGTCTATACGGGCACGAACACCGAAAACACAACGCAGTACTCCATGGGGTAGTTAGCCCTTACACTGGAGAGAAAGAGTTCACTCGTCATTTCATCTACACATAAAGCGTATTTATTTTTACATCGAGCACTTTTTTTATGGAAAAAATTTCACAAGTTGTACTCGAATCACGTGACTACAGATTCATTATGTGCCCAGGAGGACATCATTGATGATTATTACATTATTTACCTTATTAGTAACAGTCTACGGCACATGTTTATTTTGCAAAGTAAAGGAAATCGTCATAAGCGTCTAGTTCCCTGTTTTACCATTTCAAGATGGCTGCATAAGCCCAAGTAATTGACCTCATATTGTAAGTTGAATTTACCTGATTAAGCACGAAGGCACTGTGAAGCGCGGCTTGCCGTGCAACCCTCCTATGACATAGCAGGGCAGCGTAAATTGAAGGTGGATTATACAGCGCGACCAAGAGTTCACTCTCGCTCCTGCTGCTGAGGCGAAGATGCATTCAATCGGGAGTTTCACACAGCGTCAATCAGAATAAGATCGCGGGAGGAGAGAAATGTGACGGTTGCTTCTTCTTACGCCGCCCTGCTATGTCTCAGGAGGGTTGCATCGCAGTGCGGTGAGCGTAATCAGGGGCGCTATTGAAGTAAAACTATTGCAGACTGTTTCTATTCCATTTCTGCAGTCAGCCCGCCACTATGGGTAAAAATTTACCGGGGCAACTCCACTTCGCCTGTCATTCACGTGACGTCACAAAAACCGCGCAAACTCTCCATCTGATACGGCGTGTACACATTGATTATGCCTGATTATAGCAAACAAAAGAAAAAAATATTTATTTGCGATTAAATTTGTCAAAAGTTACCAAAATTGGATGAATGGTGTCGCGACTGCTACATGCTTATGAATAGACAAGAAACATTTTTGGTTTCTTTCCATAGACGCCATGACTACCCAAAATATGTATACTCTTCATGGCAACATAACTTCCCACACTTGCGCAATGTTCCAAGGTAATATCATTTCACAGTGACCTAACTTGGGCAACACACATAAACAAGAATAGTGATGACGCTAACCAAACTCTAGGTTACTTCAGACATAATCTTGCGCAGGCCTGCACTTCTGTAAAACTGCTAGCTTACAAAACTCGAATCCAACACAAATTAGAATGCCCCAGCTCGGTGTTGAAACTTGGTCAAACCGATCTCACTGGATTCACATAAAATCGTGCTGTAATATTAGTATGATCGGATCCCTCTTATCTAACCTAAGAGAATTATGCCGATCCAACCCAAATGTTTCAATCTGAGAACCAAAGCTTTCGTGAAGTGGTTAAGGAAATGCCATTCTATAGATTTAACCCGGCACAGTGTTTCGCACCAGATTACCTTCCTACTAGTGAAGACGGCCACAGGGCGGGGGATTGTGGCATAGAAAGGTTTGCTTTATGAAATAAACTTTGCTTCATGACCCGTATCTGTTGCAATAAGAATATTCAGGTATAGTTTGTTCTATCACTGCGTATAGTTCTGCAGTAACAGGGCCAGCAGCAGGGATGCCTGTAAGAACAGTAAAGATGGTAGTGCTGCCTGAGTTACCCAAAAGATTGTCTTGTCGGGAAAAACAGGACATTCCCTCAAAAGAGCCACACCCGCCGTGGTTGCTTAGTGGCTATGGTGTTGGGCTGCTAAGCATGAGGTCGCGGGATTGAATCCGGGTCACGGCGACCGCGTTTAGATGAGGGCGAAATGCGAAATCACCCGTGTACTTAGATTTAGGTGCACGTTAAAGAAGCCCAGGTTGTCCAGATTTCCGGAGTACCTCAACACGGCGTGCCTCATAATCAGATCGTGGTTTTGGCACGTAAAACCCCATAATATATTTTTTAAATTAAAAGAGCCACGAAACACCATATCCCTTAAATATTTATTCGCCTTCGTGTCTTTCGTTTTCTAATGACATTTAAAAGGTAAATGTTCGGAGCTGGTTTCAGATGTTTGTGCTTTTTCAGGTGTGCGCGATATCACGCATAATGATGTTTTAGCTCAAGTTCATGAATGATAATATACTCCAACATCACCTTTTGTGAGAAAGGAAAATATGGAACAAATATTTCTCTGTGAAGGCTTTTTGAACTTTATTAGAACATCTTCGGTGTATATGAACGTCTTCATGCAGGTACACCGGATACTTCCTCAGATTGTGTGCGTGTTTTTTGCTAACGAGGGAACACATAATTGCGACGATCGGATGCAATTGATTTTTGAAACACAGGTGAGTACACGTTAGTCTCCCACGAGATCGTCACAAAACATCGATTGTACAGCAGGAACCGGGGCCATCAAGGGCGTAGCCAGAAATTTTTTTCGGGGGGGGGGGGGGGGTTCACCGGCCCGACCGGGGGGGGGGAGCGTTTGCTTTCCTCTACGTGACGTGATCGATAATAAATATCGGTAGTTTAAGCAGACTCTCTACATGTATATCAAAGACATGGGACACCCCCCCTCTCGCATGTGCTTGTGAAGAAATTAAGTAAAAAGTAAAGTAAGCTAGCTCAGTAAAATACAGCGAGTACAAAAGGTACAGTGGGCGTTTGGAGCAACGGTCTCTCATCGCGCCGCTGAATGGACCAGTCTTCGAAAACGCATCATTGAGATGACCCGCCCGATCGGAGAAGACATCATTAATTGCTTATCTCCGTTAAGCGTAGATGGCGTCGTCCTCGTCGGGGCGAAGTGCGTTTCACAAGTCAAGGACGGCTATACACGTGAAAATGTACGTGTGACCAGGCTATACCTACTCCCATAGCAATAGCTTGTTCGCTGCGTCTTTGCGCTAGAAAACTTAAATACGCGCAAAAACGCGTAATGCTTGTTTTCTTTCGAAGTTTTCGTCGCCCTGCTCCCTCATACGAGATGGCTACATTTCCTGCGGCAAGTGCATGGGCCGCTGTGTCTTCTCCGCTGTGTGCGAGCGTGCAGCCGTCGTTTGCCTTTACGTCAACAGATTCAGAATTGTACAGAATATTTAACCGCACAGCATAGATATGGCATGTGTACGCAGTAGTGCGTGCAACTCATTTCTGCTTCACTTACGCCGGGGCAAACAGGAAGCGGCCTTGTACCTCACAGAATCTCGACTGATTGGTGTACTAGTGATGCAGGACTGAACTCCGGTCTTGTTCAGTACATAGTGCACATGATCAATTTCTCAGGACGCGTGAACTCCGACGAGAACTGTCGGCGCCTGCAACAAGAGTTTACTTACGCTGTACTGCGCACACCAGTAATATATGCTTGTCGGCTGTCTGTTTCGTGCATTCTGTTGCGAGTCGGTGGAATTTCACTGGTGGCATCAACCCCTTCGTGTGTACATTGCTGGTTTGCGATTCCACAACACAACAGCAACTACCAGCCTTCCGTAATTGCTGGTTTGGGATTCAACAACACAACAGTGACTACCAGCCTTCCGTAGGGGCACAATCGCAAACAAGAGACGTTTCGCGCGCAGACCGAGTCAAATCGGTCTCGGACCGATTTTTTCGCCATGGTGAAGCTAAAACGCGGCGGAAAGTCGTTATGCTCGACCGGAAGCTACACTAGCATGTAAACATCCGGTCGTAAAATTGAATATGGCACCAAAAGTGATCGACGCGATCAAGAACCACCCCTTGCTCTACGACAAGAGTGGTACTAAAACGTACTGTCAGCAATACTCGCGATAGTATCCAACGTCGTGCGACCGGAGGTGCGGCAACGAAGCCTTGGCTTGACCCAACTTCTAAAGGCGCATTCACACTTGCGACTAGGCGAGGTCGCCCGACCGATTGCGACTGGCGACCAGAAAGCTACTCAAAACGAACGATGTTCACACTTACAAATGCGACCGACGAGTCGCTAAACCGAAATGTATCACGATATGCCGTTCACGTCTGCTTGAAATGTCATCGCCGCGTAAAATAAGCGCCTGCGTATACGGACGTCCTGTTCCTTCGCATCTGATTGGTTCAGCTGTTCTGCGACTGCGGTCGCGTGACTGAAAAATCGAGCAGTGAGCGACTGGCCCGAAACGGTCGCATTTCGAGAAAAGCGACCATTTGCGACTACTTCCGACTGGTCGCTTTGCGACCAACTTGGTCGCACGACCTCACCTAGTCGCAAGTGTGAATGGGCCCTAACACTTTAGAAAAGCCAGGCGAACCCACCACCGCCGTTTCCGAGGTGTCCGCGTCTTCCGTTATTCATTGTCCATTTCTATAAAACAAGTAGGTTGAAGTATAAAAGCCCTTTCTTCTCCCACTTCCATGGCAGACAATAGTTAGGCACATTCCTCTTTGGCGCTCCATAATTCTCCTCGCATGTGCACGGTATGTTGCAGTAGTCGCGGGGTGCTTTTCTCGTCGCGACGATAGATTGGGAGCGTAGGTCTCACGTAGGACGCGCAGGCTTCGGCAAGCCCCAACACAAGGGCCAGCCCGGGTTTTAGCTTTGGTGTTCCCGTTGCCGCTTTGGTGTTCTGGAGGCGCCGACAATAATACGAAATGATGAAATGCTATTAGAACTTGTAAATAAAAGCTATTAATGAATATAATCATGCCTAGGCACCAACCTGTGACTCAGCGCTACCGCGCCCGTGTGAGGAGAATTACGGAACGCCAACGAGGAATTTATCGAAGGTCGCAGATGATACGCGAAGTTGCGCAAAATGATCACTTTTGATTACGGGTGGGTCAATGAATGAACATACCATGCTCGAAATGCGATAATGAGCGCTACTACGCCGACAAACGTACGCAGACTAGATGGATGTGGACGAAAGCGTCAGCGGTGGCCGCGGCGGTAGGAAAACAAATGTGAGCAACTTGGACACGCGCGGAAAAGATTTTCCGGCCGCTTTGGCCTTTCCGCCTGCTTGCCGCTTCCCAAGTGTGAACGTAGCCTAAACTGTTTTTCTGCCTGTTTTGCCGCCTAGGCGGGCGGATTTTTGCAAGATTTTGCCGCTGCCGCCAGCTTCGAGACCAAGTGTGAACGTAGCCTATAAGATCCTGCGCGAGCGCGGCCTAACCGGCACCTGAAGGGAAGCAGCGGAAATGTATACCGGAAATTTCGACCACCTGGGGTCTTTAACGTGCACCTAAATCTAAACGGGCCTCGAGCATTTTCACCTTCATCCAAAATGAGGCTGCCGCATTTGTTGCTGCAGAATGCGACCGCCACATTCTCGCCCAAAACCTCACAGAGTGTCAAAGCCTTGACAAACACCGTGACAGTTTTTTTTTCCATATGCAGACATGATTCGCTGTATTATCAACCCAAACGGAAGCGCCCAGGAATGAAATTGTGATAGTAGCACCGGTTTCTTGACTTATGTCAGCGCGAAGCGACGAGAAAAATGGGTGGGTAAGTGGGGGAGGGGGGGGGTTGCGCAAAAAATTTCGGGGGGGGGGTTTGAACCCCCCCCCCCCCTGGCTACGCCCCTGGGGGCCATTATCTACTCACCATCACGGGTTCATCTCCAACAGTACAATGGAAGTTTATCTTGGCTATTATCAACCTTCAATGGGTTTGTCTTGTTCTATCTTGCAGCACAATGGTATCGGAAAAATATCATGTCATGCTTCACTAAATGTACGATAAAAGCCCCGCCTACTAATCCAAACGGAACTTACTGTCAGTTAAGCGGAGCTGTTCATAACGGCGGCAGGGCAGGGTTCGCATGTGGTTCTAGCAGTATAGCACGCCAATTTTCGAATAATCAAGATTATTCCAAATAATAACACTACTCGGCAACTTACATCCGCAGTCTTCGCAAGAGAAACGGTTATAACGTACGAAAGCAGTGTTAGAGCCGAGAGGATATGGTTTCACAAGGCTGTGGTATGTATGAGGATGGTGACAGTGCGGATCTGGTATTACGTTTTTGTCTCGTGGTGGAGTAGAATTACCGTGGGATGGCTCTTGGCATTCTTTGGTGTTTGGTGTGTGCTAGAAGTTATTGCGGATGGATTGCGTACATATGCAAGTGAGTGCAGAAATTCTTGTGCAATCTGGATACCTGCAAGCTATGCACTTTCTCTTCGACGACCTCGAGAGCTGGGTGAGTAAGTTCATGTGCTCCCTTCTTCCACTGTGCGCCTAAGCGATCGATACAGCGCATTGAAACTTGGACAAAAAAGCTACGACAATTCACTTTGGAATCCCCATCAATGCAGGACGCGGGTTGTGCGAGACACCTAGGGCCATTTCTCGGTTGTCACATGCTCGGCGCTGCGTGTCTGAATTGCCAATGGAGTTAAAAAAATCGAATCTGTCTAAAAAAACGTAACTATCAATCAGGACTTGATTGAAATATGAAAGCATATTCGGCAAACTTCAGCTGCTTGGCAATACATTTATAGTTTTCTGGGCAATTTGGTAATTTGAACACGTTGAAGTAATTGACCATCCGTTGCCTCAGTGGTAACCAACTGGCTAGCAACTGGAAAAGCTTGAGTTGAAAACTTACCCAGAGGTTTAATTGTTGATATGCATACAAGGTGCATTACATGACGGCCCGCTTATGATCAGTAAGAACGCTATCCCAATTATATTACTCTATATACCGCAGTGACCTAAGGCTTGAAGGCTTGAGCAGTATGCAGTAAATAGCCAGGTAGATTTTTCTGACGCGCGCGGGCGTCTTCAATCGCCAGATGGCGTGCAATGGGTGTGAATCACAGAGTGACGTACCAATACAAATAAAAACTGTATTGAATCATAAGGACACAAATGAAATGCTTGTGTGTCCCAAAATGTAAAGCTCTATAAGACCTTTACTTTTATAAATGTAAGATATTGTAGGATAGATGTCAAGTCGCCGAAATTGAAATGAGAATGAGATGTTTCCACAATCGAAAAGTGTCTTCCGATAAAGAATTGCCCTCGTTAAGATTAATTGCATGCTAAAACATTAAGGGCACAACGAGAAAAAACGGCTGTGAGCCTGATAATTGACGCTATGACAATCTCTTCAGAGGAGCATAGGTGAGGTGGCCAGATGAAAGTTCACTTTGTGTCCGAATATTAAAGAGCTCCGAGTGAAATCAGTAGTGCCACCTGAAGGGCGGCATCAAAGTTTCAAAACGTACAGGTAATCTTACGGTTTCGTTTTCATGCGGGCAGTCCAGTCGCGGTGAACATAAACGAACCGGGGTTCCCTAAAAAGCTTTTTGCCGCTATACATTGAGTGTGTTAGGGCTAGCATGGTGATAAGCGACCGATGCCCGCTTTCCTCTTGCGTGACAATAATTTGTGTAATTTTTGCGTAGAAAACAAATTACCCTTATGTCTGCGGCAGTTTATTCCATATATATTAGTTATGAGTGGCCTCCGTAGCGATACCAGGCGTTGACTTTTGTTGCATGCGGAGGTTGTATGCGGCCGCGGCGCGGAGTCCACCGTGAGCTCACTGCGATGTTAAAGGTACAAAAATGCTCCATGCGGTGCAGACATGCAGAGCTAGAAAAGCAAGCAATAAAAGCAAGGTGCAAATCAGTAGGAACACAACAGCAGGCATAGTGCACTCGTACCGAAGCAATTTTGTGAAAACTCACGTGAAGTGCGCTCCTGTGTCGTAGCCGCTGCCGACACTGATCTTCAGTCAGAAGCCTAATGTTGATGGTGGTGATGGTTTAATGACATCCCCTTCGGAACGGGGCGGTGACAAAAAGCCACCTAGCCTGCTTGAGGCAATCAGGCATGCTATACACGTTTTTAGTTCTGGCATTTTTGTATACGTCTCCTTAATCTTTTATCTTTCTGCCTCAAAACTTCTCCATCTACCTTGTACCGTTACGTGCGCCTGTAACGGATCTGGTCTTATCAATCTCCTCCTTTTTGTTTCATCAGTACTCTGAGCCACAAGTCAGCGCTGCCATCTGTCGACTAAATTCGAAAGCCACAGCAAAATTATTTCCTTTTGTTTTTTCTTCACTCATGCAATCAGTCTGTGGAAATAAATATTCACTGATATTAGGATTTTTTATAAGACTACACAATTATGAAATATTGCCATAAGTGCAGTTTGAAAGCCCCGTGGGATGCCATGGAACGAAGTTTGTCTTCTCTTTTTGTGAAAACTGGTCCAATTGCCAGTGGGCTCGTTTTATCCCGGTGTAGAAAAATTTAACTGATGTCAGGCGTCCCTTCTGTCTGCCTTTTGCTTGTCCCGTCTGAACATTTGGCACTGTTAGTATGGTCACCAGTAATGAATGTGAATCAATTTTTACTCACTATGCTTCGCCAAACATTGTCGCTCGTCTCAATGAGGAACGAACTGCTCTTTCGGAATGCCACACCCAGCCACAAGTGACACAATAACCTTGCATCCTTTTTTATCATATGATACTCAGGGATACATCATACAATAAACTCAGAAGCACAGCAACACCAAGTCCAGTCACATAACTACAACAATGCCTGGGTACATAAGACAACAAGTGATAGGTTCACGCAAAGGCACATAAATGGAGGCATTGAATAGGCAGTAAACACGTGCAGTGAGTTTTTCACATACAAATGCTTTATTCAATATTTTCTGAGGATATCACTAAGACAAAGAGGATGTCAGTATTGCTCCAATGTTCATGGGTTCCTCGTCTCCATCATCGATATCCGACGGCATGTCCACATCAAAATCCGGCTCATTTACCGTGTGCTCGGATTCCGGTGCATCAATATGCATGACTTCTTCGTCATCAGCAATGTCCATTGGTATATTCACATCCCTTCCGGGCTCATTTGCCGGGTTTATTATTTCTACGCCGAGGGTATCTGTCGATGCAGTCTGAATGAAATTGGTCGTGTCCTGTGCCGTGGAAAAAATTGTCATGCACGTGTAATGTTGAACGGTGCCGTTTGGGGACGAAATACCGCCATTTGTTGTCACCGGCACACCCGAAATATGCACAAAATTCAGCTGCACATGTGTCTGATGCAATTGAGCTGACGCCGGCTCGGTGCCTTGCTGCTGATAAGCCATTGACGATGGTGCCGGTAAGCGGTGGAAGAGATTATTTTCAATATGAAACATAGATGTAGAGGAACATGGGTGCCAGTGGTTTCTTAAGACGGGAGATTGTAGCGATAACGTGGTATGCCCGGCCTTACCTGATAATGAATGTTCGTGCGTCTCTTCCAACTAGAGGGTTTCTGTCGGAGCCGTACGTAGATTTCGCGCCCTTTGCGATAACGGTTTGTGATGGAGGGCGCGTAGTTTGTCGGGAGGACTTTCCCGAAGCAATTTTTTTTTCGTGCTTTTCGCTCTTCGTCAGTGGTCCAAGTGACGCTCAACTCGTGTCAGTAATTTGATCAGCCGGCCGTGAACGGTGGATTAAGGCGAAGCCGCAATGCACGTGCGGACAACTCTACGTGCTTGAGAAAAATGGCGCTGGTTGAACAAAATTGGATGAGCTGATTCACTGGTTGAGCATGGTGATGGCGCTAGTATAGCCAAAGTGACAGTTGCAGAATACGCCCCCAGGCTAATGTAGAGAAAAGATAAACACCTCATTATTATTATTATTATTATTATTATTATTATTATTATTATTATTATTATTATTATTATTATTATTATTATTATTTGTTTTGATAACATACATGCACTGGACAAGAAAGAGAAAGCGGGGAACTGGCTGGCAACTTGCCCGGAAGGGGCACAACGCCTGCCCACCCTTCAGAAAGGAGGAGACAAAATACATAGAAATGTACTTAAAATAATGCAATAAGAAAAATCACACTAATCAGTGTTCAATTTGATTTAGTTTTCTGCTTTTTTTTCTTCCGTGTCAAGTTTGCTGCTAGTTTGCTGCTTTTTTTTCTTCCGTTGTAAAGCGCTGCCGACTACATGGTGCAGTAACGCATGCGCAGAGTCTGCCCCGCACCTCTTCCTACGTTGCCGCAGGAAGGTAAAAAAAATCGGCGGTTTTTGGCGCCAAAATGACGATACGATTATGAGTAACGCCGTGGTGGGAGAGTCCGGGTTAATTTCGAGCATGTTCTCTAACATGCTCGAAATGCACAGAACACGATCGTTCTTGCATACCGCCTCCATAGGAAGGCGGTCACCGCGGTAGGAATTGAACCCGTGACCTCGATGTCATACACGCAACGCCAAGTCCACCGGAATATGACCTGCAGGTCCACAAAAAGTTAAAGAGCATGGGCGGCAGCAGGGCCGCACTGAGTAACGGTTAGCCGGTGGGAGAGAATGAACGCGTCCTATATCGACTCCTCTCAAAGTCTCCACACAGATTCCAGAGATCGCGTGTTTTTTCCTTCGTCGGCTGAGATGGGCGCTGTGCTTACGTCATTGGGCCTTCTTTCCTGACGCGAAACATCTGGGGTGGCGATGACAACCTCAATGCGAGCCCAACTCATGGCATCCTCAGGGCGTGTGTGGCACCACACAATTTCTTGTTAAAGGACTCCGCTCTTTCAAGTTCCACATGAGAAATTTCATATATAACTGTCTAGTGTATGTTTAACTCTGTGGTGTTCACAATAAAATAATTCAAAATGCAGATTTCCGGCTTTTGTTTACGTGCGTGGACGGCCGAAAAAGTCTGTTTTTATGAAAGTGTGGAACAGTTCTGCACATGCTGTCGTTAAATCAGCCTTCCGCATAGCCTAAAAAAATGAACAATGATTACTGCATGGGAATAGTGGTGGCATAGTGAATGAATGAATGTGTGTGGTTTAGTGGCACAAGGGCCAGGTGTGGCCAAAGAGCGCCATGCCAGTGTTTGTTAGTTCGCAGTGAAGTGATGAATTCTGAGAAGTAGATGTGACGGGGCTGTAAAGGGGCCTAAAATAGTCACTGTAAATTGCGTAAAATCGACATGTAGTAAGATAATGGCAATGACTAGTGACGTGTACTATGAACATAAAAAATGCATTGCTAAAGAATGATAAGACATGCAAGATATGCAAGATGTAAAAATTGGCAAGAAGCACTTCTACCTGAACAGAGCCCTTGAAACACAAGGGCCTGGAGGTATGTGCTATACAGAACTACTATCACAGCGGCATCCTCTTGAGAGAGGATGCGCTACGAATTTATTGGGCTTATAACATGCAGGACCGCGTCGTTTAAGAAACCGAGAACTGCTTTGGCGTTAAACAGCGGTTCTTCACCAATAAACATAATAGGATGAAGAGGGATATGATAGTGGTATGCTACAGAGAAATGTTTCCTTCTCTCTGTTTCGGCTTTCCGACACTCCACAAAGACATGGAGGACGGTCAGCCTCTCAGCACGTCTACCACAGGTCGGCGGTTCATCACCAGTCAGCAAAAAACTGTGGGTGCCAAATGTATGTCCTATTCTGAGACGACAGAATAGGACATTAGTTCGTCTTGTTTTCGTTACGGGGGGCCAGAAACCTAACTGTAGTGTAATCAAGTGAAGTTTATTATTTGTTTCAGTGTCCCACAAGCGTTGCCAGTGGCTTCGCAGTTTCTTTCGCAAGAAAGGTTTCAAGTCTGTTGCAGGAACAGCTACTGTGTGATTAGTAGCGTGCGATGTAGCTGATGTGGCCATTTGGTCTGCTTGCACATTACCCTCAATGCCTGTATGACCCGGAACCCAGCATATAATGATATGCTGGTTTGATATATACGCTCCGCATAGAATGGAATAGAGATCAGTGAGAACATGATTTTTGTGTTTGCAGAGTGACATCAGGGCTTTAACGATGCTTAGGGAGTCTGTAAATATAATTGTTTTTTTGAAATTTTGATTTCCTTATATGATTCACAGCCGACAATAGTGCATAGGCCTCAGCCGTAAAGATGCTCGTTTCCGGGTGGAGTACACCGGATTCTGAGAAGGGTGGGCCGACGGCTGCATACGACACGCCGGCATGGGACCTAGAAGCGTCTGTGTAAAACTCTGTGCACGAGTACTTGGATTGAAGCTCTAGGAAATGCATTTTAATGTGTGCCTCTGGTGCGTGCTTCGTGACCTCTACAAACGATGTATCGCAATCTATAAGTTGCCACTGCCAAGGTGGTAACTGTTTCGCTGGAGCTATAGGAGAATGTTCAAGAAGTGGAACACCCATTTCCTCACTGAGGTTCCTCACACGCAAAGAGAACGGCTTTCTCGCTCCCGGTCGATTATGGAAGAGTGTGGCAGCGGTGACGTCATTGATAGTTGAATAAGAAGGATGTTCAATGTTCGCGTGTATTTTCAGATAATATATAAAACTGTTATATGATCGCTGGAGATGAAGTGACCACTGATTCGATTCTACATATAGGCTCGGTGGCATAGTAACCAAACGAATGGTCTAAAGAGACTGATTACTTACAGCTTTTAACAAAAGTGATGCTTTCTTTTTCGCATTCTGAACCAAAAGAAATGCAGGTTGCGTCGTCTCGGATTGGACCATTCTTTGGTGAGGGCACGCAACACCCTTGTCTTGTAGCACGATTTCTACGATGTACCCGAAGGGCTGCATTGCTGGAAGGCTGGTGCAGGGAACTTCACCTTGCAATTTCGACAGAATGGACAGCATGAGCAGGTCAGCACTCGTCCGTGAGCTTTCTTTCAATGTGAGTAAGTTATTTCACACTATTATGTCTCCTCCGTGGTGAAATAAAGCTCACCTTTGAGCACCGTTTTTTTGTCATTAACTGCGCGTGGCTGCAAAAGTCGCCCTGAGCTTGTTTTGCAAAGTGAATGTAATCTATGCTACAAAACACATAGCTTATTCTTTAACATGATTGATCTTAAGTTTGAGTAGCAAAGAAAAATACTTCACGCTTTATGAGGTTAAGAAAACAGCACGTGCGAATTTTGCTCCAATAAATTCAGCTTTTGAGTGGAATGAATTGAATAATTTATCCCTTTTAGGGACTGCACGTAAAATGAATTCTTGTCTTGAGAAAGTACCTAGCCTCATAAGAGGACAGTAAAAATTGTGCACTGGTAAACATTTATTCTAAAGCGAATCCACTCGGAAGCGTGAAGTCCTTTTCTTGCAAATCCCATTCAAGACAAAAAGAAGCATTGCCAACGCTATACCTGGTGGCACAAATGCTACCTTAACCATGACAACACGACGTTCTTTTTTTGCTAGTTTCATTATATAAGATGTCAGTGTTAACTGGACAGCTGACAACTTTCTTGAACAGTGTTTTTTGTGAAAGAAGATGTGTACATTTTGAATCAAAGATGAGTTTAATTAGGCTAACTGTACGCGCAGAAGGATTTTGCCTTTCCTTTATTTGGAAATCATCCAGCTGCTTACGTCTGGCGATGTTGCGAGAGACACTATTTCAAACGTAAGTTTTAGTTACGTGCCAGTTTTTGAACAACCTCTTGCAGAGGAGCGAATCTGTAAGTACATTTTTCCGAGATAAGCTTCAGCAGTTGAATCTTTACAAAATCAGCATTAATCATGCAGTACAATGATGATTTCGCAGAATTAGTCACCTGAGGTCCTAGGTACTTGTCTATTGTTCTGAAGGTAACTTTGTGTATGGAGGCTGCGAAATCACGAAAGCTGCATTTTAGTATCAACTGCCAAAAGACAGCGAGCGTAGCAAAATGTATGTTTTGTTTTATGACGCTTGCGAAGTTCCACATGCCTGTAGTGCCTGACTGAAAGTATTTCATTTTGGCTGTCGTTTGGTGGTATTTAAATAAATTTACAAGCAAATAATTCTAAATTATACTTTGTTATAAGGCTGTTGATTATTTATCAAGATGTTTGAAATGTTTTGTCGTTGTCAGGTTTTCGAAATTAGTCGGTAAAACTCGGGAGTTGTCAAAATATAGATATTGGATGGATAGGGTTGTTTGTAGCAGCAGGACAATATGCACAAGCGTAAATAATTGATACAAGTTGGTGTATGATGTTAATGCTCGCAAATAAATTTGTTTTTGCGAAATCATGGGTGTTCATTATGCGGAATAGGTGCCAAACAATATGATTGTTTGTCAGACGGCAAAATGATGACGCTAAGGGTTGTTTACAATGAAAAATGCGTTCTACTAAGGATAAGTAAAGAATCGGGTGATAGGAAGATATTTAAGGCCATATCGATAATAAAGAGGGAAAACCAAAAACATAATGGCAGGAAAAGGATGATGCCTAATGAAGATTGCAGATTCTCAATTTGAATTGTCAGAAGTAAGGGAAATATTGACTGCTACAATAAAGAATCCGGTGTATGCAGAAATAGAAGTCAAACGACGAATGATTTGTTAGAAGAAAACAAAGAAAGACACAACCACGCAAAATTTTATTCCACTTTAACCTCTAAGTTACAATTCCGCCAACATCCCGGGGCATATATCCTGATACGAAGAACCTCGATATATTATGACAGGTACATTTAAGCCCAGTCACAGTTTGTGAAGCAAAATCGACAAGCTCTGTTTCCTGTTCTGAAACGGGTGCTGGACACGAATAATTGGTTTATTGATCCAATAGTATTGCAGGTTTGAAGTTGAGCAGACACTACAAGGCCGTACCAGACTATACTAGACAAATCTCTCTAAGTAAAAGTTCAACGAGGGATCTGTTCTTGTAATATTGTCAACAAACTTCATTTTTGGAAAGAACACCACTGTTTGGTTGAGGAAAAAAAAGGAGATTCTGAAGCCTTGAGATATTGACAGTGACAATTTCATGAAACCACTACGTAAAAAGATTTCCTGCAAATGGTAGCCGTAACATAAGTCGTATCTGGCAAAAGAGGGCTTACAGCCTCACTGAGGGATAGCTGAGTGTCCATCACTTTAGAGCATATAAAAAGAAAAGATATGAATAATTTATCTGAGCATAGTAAAACATGCGTTTGGGATCCCCTATTTCGAGAGTTTCTTGGTAGAAGTGACAAGGCAGACGCATGATTGATGTTAGAAGCCTTTTTAATATCAAAGAGTGGGAACGACGGTGTCAGCGATTCGTCTGTCAGTTCTTACAATAGAGAGAAAGCATTTAATGAAACTCATGTGTATGAGAACCCGCTCGTTATGATTGTGTTGTTTCGCGCATGTGCTATTTGTTCTCATGTATGTCCTAGATAATTAGCGGCCCATACCGGTGAATAAACAGTGTGAGTTCAGCGCATGTAGGTCGTGCCATTCCCTTGTATCGTGCTCATTTTTGCACTACTTTCTCTTACAAGTATGTCTAAGACAAGAGGCTGCCATGGTTGGGTTTTGTTATGAGGCTAATGGTTCCACCTATTTATTTAAAAACATCATGCCACGGCCAAGCGCCCTGAAGGAGCGATGTTTATAGTTTCCACTTCCCTTATCGTGTCCATACACTGCTTCTTGGTACTCGCTTAAGCTCATTGCTTTGAGACGAGAGGTAGCTATACTCGTATAAATGCTCTGCGTCAGAGCATTTATTTGCCCTGAAGACGACAAGCCGTCTTGGCGAAGCGTTGGCAGCAATATTAAGCCTCTCTTGCCCATTGTTGATCATTTGAAGTCTTTGTCTTCCTGAGACCAGCTTCTCTTGTCGCTATAAAAAATTAAAACACGATTTTAGAAACGGAACAGTGTAACGCTTAGTCGTGTTCGTGGCTTTAGAAAGGGAAGAAAGGAAAGAGATTGTGCAGCAATATTAGCTGCCGGTTCTTTTGAGAACATTTCGCGTTGCCCTAGTACCATGGCCAATAGCTCAGCATGGACAATGGGAGTGAAATTTGGAAGGCGGAAGGAAGAGTACCAACAAAAAGAATTAGGCTATATGCCTACATCAGCCTTCCTTCTACTCAACAAGGCTTCCGTATCTGCTACAATGCTTTCGTTATGGATGTGTGAGTTGGCCTGGCAACTGATAATCTAGATGGTCGAAATTCGGTAGCATATTTTGTGAAAGCCTACAACAAAATGCGATGTTAAATCACGGTATGCATTCCGCCATTGAGGCAACGTTACCGATATGAGTAACTCCTCGTGATAGTTGAGCCGACAGAAATGCAATCTGAGGGGCCTGTATTTGTGACCATTTGAGCAAGTTGGTAGAAATTCAAGTTATTGAAAGGTAGGTAGGCAAACTCGGATAAAAGTATGATTGAAAAAAAAACCACACTAAAAAAGAAAACTTACTGAGGTCGTATACTGAAAACCATACAACTTTAAGGGCGTCTTGACAGTGTGAATACAGAATATAAACTACCTGACATGGTAGATTGGTTTTTTATACCTGGAAAGTCCGAGGCACAAGCCGGTTTGCAATAAAAACAAAAACAAAAAAAAGGCGCACGATGATAACAAAAGGGGACCCCAACACATGTTGTATTATATACCATAGCCACAACAGCATATCGTTCCGCAATTCAGTGCGCTAATTACTGAGGCTAGGTAGCAACTTAACAGCGCTGGTTGTCCTACACTCTGCATGCTTCATGGGAAATTTTTGGTTTAACTTTCCATCATGGGTAATGCACAGACATTGAAGATTGGACCTAAAGAATGAACTCGTGCACGCCCAACAGCGAAATGTAAGCAGCAATAGATGAACAAAATGAGAAGGAATCTTTTGGTGACATTAAGCGACGCATGTATGTTCGTAAGTGATGTTGAAGAGTGTACCAGTAACTGTAGTAACCAGCAAAGTGAATTTGTAAAAGTAGACGCGAAGAAAACAGCCACATCTTTATAGACAAGTTTCTCAACGTCTTGAACAAGAATATAGCTTAAAATTTTGTGAAACAGGCATGGAGAAAGAACGACTCCTTTGGTACTGTGCGTGTGTGTTTATATCACGACGGCAAACCACATCTTTGGAAGAAGTAAAATTCTCTGCCCTTTAAAATTCATAAACTGCACGACTTGACATATTCAGGAAACTTTTGTTGATTTATCAAGATGGCATGTGGAATATGAGTGGGAGCGGCCACTTCGTAGTGACCACGCCACTTACACATGACTGACTTGCTTTGCAGATTTCCCGCTGATCTTCCAATGCGCAGTATCAAGTGCCACAGGCAGCGAATGTCACGTTCCGGATCCATCATCGCCTTACCAGCAGCATGACGTCACCTGGGCCAACCTCTCAGATATACTAATGGAGTGGACGTCCAAAAGCCATCCTGGATCACATAAAGCCTCCCCCGCTGTTGAGGCTTTTGAGTGGGAGCGGCAGCTTCATAGCGACTTGTCGCTTATGCACGGCTGGCTTGCACTTCAGGTCGGCTATTACCATCCGGTATCCAATTTCCATTTAAAATGTATTTGTCTAATTGTGGTGGTGCTCCCAGCGAAGTGTTTGATAATGGTTTGGGAATTGTGTTCTTACTTAGAAGTTTTACTTGCGGGATACATAGAAAGTCATGCTGGTCTATGGACTGACGAAATGCTCGAAATTACTGATGAATTGATACAGTACTGGGGTTTTACGTGCGAAAACCACGATATTAATGGGGGATGCCGTAGTCGGGTTCTTCGATTACCTTGGGCTCTTTACCATGCACCTAAATATAAGCACACGAGCATTTTTGCATTTCGCCCCCATAAAAATGGGGCCACTACGTCCCAGATTGAACCCATGACACTGCACTCAGCAGCACAACACAATAGCCACTGAACTATTGCGGTGAGTTTGAGCATGTTTTAGACAAGAGAGAGAAAGAGAGAAAAAAAATAAACACAGAGGAAAGGCAGGGAGGTCAACCCCCTAGAACGTACCCAAAACGTTTAAAGACCATGATCTGGGACAAGAACAGACCCATCTAATGCAATATTTTTTTGAGCACTCTTAACATATCGGGTGCATGCTCTATAAAATATTGCCTGTGAGTCTTTATTCTCAACAAAATTTTTAGGCGCAAGCCTCATGGCAGTATTCGTGGCGCACCCTGTGGTAAAGAGGAAACAAGCCTACCTAGAAGCAGTTAGGGGAAAAGCGATGAATTCAGGCCAGCCCTCGCCAATACGTACACGGCTTTAGAAGAGGAAGATCAAGACAACAGAGAGACAATGAATAAGGCTCTAACTAGACAGCTCTCAGAAGCTGCAATTGAAGTCGGAGGTAAGGCACCAAGCAAGAAGTAGGTAAACTTTCTTAAGTAACGAAGAACCTAATAAGGAAACGAGAAAGCATGAAAGTGTTCAGATAGACTTTGATGAACTGTTGAAACCATATAAACAAGAAAAGGTCAGTGATTTCCAGAACTAGAACGTGGGGTAGATTTAGGAATCCGTAAAAGATAGGGACAGTCAGAAATCAGGACGAAAGAAACTTGGCATCGGAAAGACCAAGATGTATGCAGTAACATATAAGCAGGACAATATCTTAGCAATTTTGATGGTATATCAGCGGTAGCAGATGAATTTTGTACTGAACTGTACAGTACTCATAGCAGCAGCCGCCTCACATTGACTCCAAGCAGTGACAAAAAGGATACAAAAGCTCCTTACGTAACTAGCGATGAGGTAAGAAGGGCTCGCCAAGATATGTGCCGAGAAAAAACTTTGTTGAGGTTTATTGATGTGTGGCTCCTACCCAGTGACCCATGTTGGCGTCAAAAAGGTTCATTGAAGACAACCACCCGCCCAGAGTTACATGCAGTGACCCATGTTCGCCCGACGGTTAATTTTGAACCCGGTTCCCTCAGTACAGCAGCCCGAAGCTCTATCTATTTGACCATGGGCTACCCAGTTACCCAAATTGGCGGGAAAGAAGTTAGACGCGGACATGTCTACATAGATACATACTGCAAACTGCGCGAGGCTCCCAAAAATGCTAATAGCATTAAAGAAGTACAGTTGAGTAGGACAGCTAAATCGCAGGGGCTAAGAATTTTGGCAGAATCTGTCTCACGATGAATGTCCTCGATCATGCAATAGTGCTAGTTGATTAGTCGGGCTGCAATTTTTCGTATTTTGCAGGCATGAAAAAAAAAAAACGTTTATGTAACTTATTGAGCAACAGAAGGTTATATATGAAATTTTCAGGATGGCCTACAATTTTCTGATTGACACCTTCGCTCTGACTACAATATTTGGGCAGTTTATTAATTACCACTCAGTAATCATGTGATTAGGCAAAATTAAAAAAAAATACTTGACTTGCCCAAAGCGATGACAAACAACATTGCTTTTGTTCTGTCTAACCACGTGACATTCACATATATTTTTAAATTTTGGCACAAGTTGAATAGGACACGTACTTTGTTTGGCTACCTTTGTTTGTTCTCTAGTTCACACCACTGGCGTTCTCGTTTCTGAAGCCACGTATGTAGTCACGCCAAGTGGCACTTAAAGTCATGCCTACAATTTTTTTGGAGATATTCGTTGTGGGGTTCATAGCCATTTCTCAAGATTTTTTTATGAACTCCAAGTGTGTTCCTATTAGGTAACTTACAATAGAATACAATGATTGTACTTCTTTTTTAAGTGTACCGGCCAGCTGCCGGTAGTGCCTGCAGTGAGTGAGATTGAATGCAGTTTTATTTCTTGTAATGTTACTTTAAATAACCAAAATCGCTTTAAACTATAGGAATTTTCATTGTTGGGAGAGTTGGGACATCATGCAATATTGAGTGGAATAAGGGTGGAAGGAAACGATGTGGACCGGACAGACGCTCTGCTGTCCACATCGTTTTCCTTCCCCCTTATTGCGCTCAACAAATACAACACCTTTAACTAGTTTGCCTAGATACTCTTCCAAATATTCCAAAGGTTGTCAAGCAATCATGTATTCTAGCGCCCTTGCTGCGTTGAATGAACCTTAGCTTAGCGTTATTCCGGGAAACCTTCTCACCTGCTGCAAGCCACTCTTGCCTAAAACTGGCAATTGCCAGTCATTTTCGTTCTTGAACAGGAGAATCTCATTTGGAAACCACAGGTTGCTGAAATGTGACCCGTTGTGCCTTGCAGCAATGCTTCCCATTATAATAGCTCTACTAGTTCTTCAAAGTATACAGCGAGTAAGGTTGTACCTCCTTCTAAGACATTTCTGATAAATATTTTTTCACCACAATATTTGTAATCCATGAAACCAATACCGAGATAATAATTATCTTCGTATTTTCAATTACCTAATTGAGGATATTGATGTGATAATTTGTTCAATATTCCTTTCTAAGACCAGCATGTTTCTTGATTTAGTGGAGAAGTGTTGCTTCTGCTTTGATTCCATTGAAAAATACTTTACGGAACATTTTATAAGATCCCAAAAGCAAGAAAGTGGGCTTTCACTTCATTTATTCTTCATGTGTTCATTAACTTTAATGCTAATTAAAAGAACTTTTACGGTATTGCCATTCCTACAATTGTTTGGTACACTTGAAGTCGTGAGACATTTAAAAAAGAGTTGCTATGTGTTCAAGTACAATATTCCTACCTTATATAAAAAATTATGATTCCATCTCCTCCAGCCGCTTTTCTCCTGGACCTGTCTCTGAAAAATCTTAACTTGCAACTGGATCATCCTTTTCCGGCATTTTACAACGCCTGGTTCTTATGTGGTTGTTCTTGTACTGTGGAGTTCAACATAAATATAGTATAATTATCCTCTGCTACCATTAATATATCATGACAAGTTCTGATGACATTGCCCTACGTTTTCTTCTTTCATATGCACAGATTGCTTCTTTCTAACTTTAATCCCTTTTTGTTACAGAGCTTCTTAAATATTTTCCATGTTTAAAATACCTAACATACATTTTCTTGTTTGTCATCTTTGAGAGTTCTGTCAATTCGATGCGACTTTTGGAGTAGAAAAATTTCATGTTGTGTTCTTTCCCTAGTATTCCTTCTTTACTTGGTATAGCTCACACATTTGCTGTTTGGTTGCCTTTTATCAGACTTCGTTTGTGACATCGGAAATGATTTGAGCCATGGTTTCATTCATTACCTCTATGATGTTATCGTGCTGTTCTAATGCCTCATATAAGTTTGCCAGCACTAGTCTGTTTTTTATCGCTTTTTCTTTTAGTGTTGATGGGCTGGCCTATTCCTTCTTGGCAAATTTTCCTGCTTTTTCGTTTCAAATTGAGAGCAATCGCTTACTTCACTCAACTATGTGCAGCACCCTCTACTATACCTAACACATCTACATTCTACAGAATGCTGAGGATGGTACCGAGGAGGCAATTTTTCTTTACAGTTTAGGATTTTCCTGGTCAACTTCCTACAACTGTGCTAACGGATAGCAGGAATCGCAATTCACTCATTGCAATAGATTTCTTTTCATGAATGCTATGAACATATCTCCTCACGACAAAATTTTGGTGCACTTCATCCAGAAATTTCTTGAAGAATGAGGAGCGAAGGCTTTGGCAATTGAGACAACATAAATGTTTATTTTGTCTCTACTCTAGCACATCTACAGTATGTGCAATATTCACCAATTGCTGACTTTCTAGATGTTTTTCACCACCTCTACGCTGAAGTAAACCATGACAGGACACTTAAGTTTTCTAATTGCTAATTTAACGTCTGCACCATGCTTTCCTAGATCACCTTCCTGAATGGGCGCTGGTACAAAGGGTGGAACCAGCCTTGTTAAAGCGGACCTTTCTTTTCCTCTGCTTTCAACGTTTCCACTGCCACTACTGCTGCTGTTTGGCATGCCGCGTCGGGAGTTGACTCAGAAGGTGTTTAATGTACATGACAGGTGCGGAGGAGAGAGGTGTAGGAGACCTGCCACACGAGAGCTCCGTGGTCGTCGCCACAAGGCCCCCTGGAGCTCCCTGGCTGTTGCTACTATGCCCTCTAGAACTCCCTGACCGTCAACGCAATGCCATCTGGACGGCTGCAAACTATGTATGAGCCCCCCCCCCCCCTCTCTTCCACAGAAGCATTGCAAAAGCTGTAGCGCTTACCTTTGTACTCCCCTGAAACATCCCAGATAAAACATATGTACAGGTACAGAAAATGCGTAGAGCTAATGCCGTCACGAAACGGGTGACTAAAAAAGGCCCCATCGGAAAGCATGGCTTGTTAGGGGTCTCATAATAAAAGAAAACAAAGGACATGCTACTACAATGTGGAGACATTTTAATTTAAGGTACGGCATGGCGTTTTCTGATATTTGTGAAAAATAACATCCATGCAAGCTTGTGTGTCCGGGCCACTGACGCAGGGCATACAGACGCAAAGCTCTATTAAAGCACCCTGGTGTTAAATTGACAACATGCAAGCAGCCGTACGGCAAGCCAACACTTCAGCCAAGATGCGATGCGCTGTGTGAGGTAATGACACTGCTAATATTCGAGCAGGCTATGAACAATTGAGCACAACGGCTCGAGCAAACAGATCTCCCTCCGAGTTCTATGTAGTACGTAGACCAACTTAAGTGGTGCACGTAAGGTATCATTTAACATCACCTCATGACTATCGTATGCCGTTGCTGTCACCAAATCATCACCATCAGCCTATATTTATGTCCACTGCATGACGAAGGCCTCTCCCTGCGATCTCCAACTACCCCTGTCTTGCGCTAGCTGATTCCAACTTGCGCCTGCAAATTTCCTAACTTCATCACCTCACCTAGTTTTCTGCCGTCCTCGACTGCGCTTCCCTTCTCTTGGTATGCATTCTGTTACTCTAAATTTCCACTGGTTATCCATCCTACGCATTACATGGCCTGCCCAGCTTCATTTTTGCTTCTTAATGTCAACTACAATATCGGCTATCCACGTTGGCTCTCTGATCCACACCACTCTCTTCCTATTTCTTAACGTTAGACCTAACACTTTTCGTTCCATCGCTCTTTGTGCGGTCCTTAACCTGCTCTCGAGATTCTTTGTTACCCTCCAAGTTTCTGCCCCACATGTTAGCACCGGTAGAGTGTAATCATTGTACAATTTTCTTTTCAACGACAGTGGTAAGCTACCACTCAGGATTTGGCATTACCTGCCGCAGGCACTCCAACCCAATTTTATTCTTTTCTAAATTTCTTTCTCATGATCAGTCATGATCATGATTGTGAGTAATTGACCAAGATAAACGTACTCCTTGACAGACTCTAGAGGCTGACTGGCGATCCTGATTTTTTGTTCCCTTTCCAGGCTATTGAACGTTATGTTTGTCTTCTGCATAATAATCTTCAACTCCTCTTTTTCACTTTCTCGGTTAAGGTCCTCAATCATTTGCTGTAATTCGTCCCCATCGTTGCTGAATAGGACAATGTCATCTGCAAACCGAAGGCTGTTGAGATATTCAGCGTTGATCCTCACTCCTAAGCCTTCCCAATCTAAGAGCTTGAATACTTCTTCTAAGCATGCAGTGAATAGCATTGGAGAGATTGTCTCCTTGCCTGACTCCTTTCTTGATAGGTATCTTTCTACGTTTCTTGTTGAGAACCAAGATTGCTGTGTAATCCTTGTAGATATTTCCGAAGATATTCACGTATGCCTCCTGTACTCCTTGATCAGGTCTTTCAGGGCCCTTCCAACTTCATAGCTAGTTATAGAAGGAGCCTCTGTATCTTGTTCATTCCTACTTCGAATGAAAGTAGCTTGGCTGCTCTGGGAAATGTACTGGTCAGTATAGAATTTTTCTGCTGCTTTTACTATGTCATCGAAATTGCTGACGATATTACCCTGCTTATCTTTCAGTGCATACATCTTGCCTTGTCCTATGCCTAGTTTTCTTCTCACTGATTTCATGTGCGTCCATATTTTACCGCTTCCTCAATCTTTTTTTTACGTTAAAATTTCGGGTATCCCTTACTATCTTCTTGTTGATCAGTTTCGACAGCTCACGGAATTCTATCTGATCTCTCGAGTTTGACACTTTCATGTTTTGCCGTTTCTTTATTAGGTCCTTTGTTACTTGGGAGAGCTTACCTACTGGTTGCCTTGACGGCTTACCTCCCACTTCAGTTGTTGCTTCTGAGATCAGACTAGTTACGGTTTTATTCATTACCTCTGTGTTGTCATCATCTTCCTGCTCTAAAGCTGGGTATTTGCGAGCACCAGCCTCAATTGGTCTGCTTTTACCCTTACTGCTTCTAGGTTGGCCTGGTTCTTCTTGACTAATTTGACTCTTTGTCTCTTCAAATTGAGAGAAATCCTAGACCTCACTAACATAGGTCACTGTACTTTACCCTACCTAACACGTCTACATCCTGCACTACGCTGGTATCGGCAGAGAGTATGAAATCTATTTCATTCCTTGTTTCTCTGTCAGGGCATTTCCAGGTCCACTTCCTGCTGCTGCGCCTCATGAGGAAGGTATTCGTTATGTGGAGCCTATTCCTTTCCGCGAATCCTATCAACATCTTTCCTCTAGCGTTCCTAGAACCGGTGCCGTAGTTGCCAATTGCTTGCTCACCAGTCTGCTTTTCCCCCACTTCAGCGTTGAAGTCTCCCATGACTACAGTATACTAATTGCTAATTCAACATCTTCACAAAACTGTTCTATTTCTTCATCATCGTAACTGGAGGTTTGGGCGCAGGCTTGTACTACCTCCATTCTGTACCTTCTATTCAACTTTACTAGGACTAATGCTGCCCTCTCATTAATGCTCTGGAATTCATCAATGTTGCCCGCTATGTCCTTATGGACTAGAAATCCTGGCCCGGATTCTCTCTTGTCTGGAAGACCTCTGTAGCAGGGGACGTGGTCGTTAGTCAGCACTGTATAAGCTTTACCAGTTCTTCTAACCTCACGAAAGCCAATAATATCCCAGGCAATATATGATAACTCTTCAAATAGACCTGCTAAGCTAACCTCACTCGATAGAGTGCACGTGTTGAACGTTGCCAGGTTCGGTTCCAGTGGCGGCCTGTCCGGACCCAGAGATTCTTAGCACCCTTTGCTGCGTAGCAGGTCTGACCGCCGCCTTGGTCAGGTGCTCCGCAGCCACTGGGGACTGAGGGCCATGGGTTGATTGTGCGCGTCATGAGGAAGGTAGCGGCCGGATACCTCAGGGAGGCCAATTCCTGTTCTGATGAGGCAATGACTATTGAAGCTGAGTGGGCCTTCCTAATTTGGTTGCACGTGGACTAGTATAGCCCCACTAGCTCACGGCAATATTTTTTTTTTGCCGGTGGCAGGCGCCAGTCCATGCGTGAGAATGTAGTGGAGTAGGATTCCAACTTACGACCTTCAGATTAGAAGCCGGGTGTTCTATCTCTGCTCCACGCTACCACGCCATCACCAAATATCGTATATCAATACAAACAACACATAAAGTTTTTCTTACACTGATTCCCATAATACGTGGCATCATAACCACTTTTTTTTCTGTTTCCGTTTAGCTTCATTGTTTATGCTTAGCTTAGTTTCGTGTATGCCCACCTAGCTTCGTTGTCTTCCCGTGTAGCTTCGTTGTTTAGCTTCGTTGCTTGTGGTTTATGAAGGTACTGCTTCATAAACCATATATTTCAGAGTTGATGCCTGTTGTGTGTTTATGAAATAAAAACCCTTACTACGCTTTTTTTTATCTGGAAGGCCTCTGATATCCGCGCTAACACCTGGTAATTCCTTAAAGGTCACCGTTAATGAAGCTTCACTCGAGAAACTACGTGCCAAATTCTCCCAGTGGCAGCCTGAGAGATGGAGAAAGACTTCGTAGTCTTTGCTGCATAGTGGGCCATAGCACTATCTCGGCTAACAGATGAAGTACTGGCACACTTCACATCAGAATAATGAAGGCGATAAAAGCTAGATACTAAAATTCTTACGAGAGAGTGCCTTCTCGATTCTCGGTGGGGCTACCTTATTGGGTCGCACCTTGGTTGGCATGTAATTGCACTTAAACATGTACTGGAGCTTTAGCATAAGCTTAGTTTAGATTCAATAAGACGGAGTGCTTCATTAGAGTGTTTTAGCTGAGTGCTTGCTGTCCGCTCCGCTCAGAGCGGCATATGCTAGCAAATGCAACAGAACCGATTAGCGGGGACGCCATTGCGCTTGCGCACAACGCTCATACCGGCATCGGAACGAAAACGGCATCCCTCGCTCCGCTACAAAACCGACTAAGCGGAGCGTGACAGCGTGTCTACTTGGCCTCTTCGTAATTTTGCAGCAGAGTTGAAAGCGCGTCGCTCGCGTCTCAGCAAGACGCGCTTATCAAATGCGAAATCTATGCAGTTCCCTGCAGTATCTCTCAGCGTGAAATCTTAGCGGAGCGGAGCGTAGGCGGCGCTCTGCTAAAACTGTCTATTCATTCCATAACGACCTGAACGTGGTACTCCTGAGCATAGCGGTAACTATTTGCAGTGAAAAGTCCATGCTCTGTTTCTTTTTTAGCATTTCCTCGTGCCATCTGTTGCTGGGGCCTGGCCGCTGACTACCACAAGAATCTAGGCGCCCCTTCCACCTTATCAAGAATCTGGAACTTCGGAACAGCTGTGACTCATCTCTGACGTCACGACGACAAGAGTGCCACCACAGCCTGAAAACAGCCCTGAAAACTTCAGTCTACGGATTCATGGCCATCAATCTCAGTGGTTACGCTGTGCCTCATTTCTACATAGGTAGGTACTTCATTCTTGACGTATCATATATTTGGTGAAGCCTGTGACAGTTGATCCTTGCCTTCGTTGTTTGCACTGCCATGATGTAGGGTAAGAGTTTTTATGTCTACGCATCGCACCCGGACTGGCACTTCTGTCGCTCACTGTCAGCGAGAAAATGTTGGAATATTGCATTTGAATACTGAAACAAATTTTGTCCGCTTCCTTTCCCGAGACCTTGCTGAATGCTAACCTTCTTTCTTTTTTTAATTGAGTATTGTGAGGTAATTGTGGAGGTGAATCTTGGGTCTAGTATTCTCGTTGTAATTGCCCTAGTGAACGAATTCCACACACAAGCTACTAAAATAATAAATAAAATAGAAGAGGTCAGCATCAGCATGATATCACCAGCTGATGTTGGCAAAGTTTTGAAATTTACTCACGAAAGTTGATAACACAAAAGTACCAATACTAATAGACCCATTAACACTGCTATGGGTCGTGGAACTTGATTGATACTGTCCTAATTTCTTGTCCTACTCATGTTTTCTGCCGAGAACGTAAAGGCAAATCTCGGGCCTAGTTTTCACCATGCAATCTTGCAAGTTAATGAATTCCGCCCAGAGCAACTCAAAAACTTAGAGCAAGACATCACCAGCATGACATCAACCGCTACTCTTGCTTGGCAAACGGTTCATGTTTAGCTAAGAAAATGGATAACATAAAAGCACTAATACACACATGCGATGCTGATATTGTCACTGACACAGAAATCCGAGGACTCAATAACCGTGCCCGATTAGGGGGGGGGGGGGGTTCTCTGGCCGAGGAGGAGAGGGAACGGATAGATAGGGCTAGACTTTTCTCATTTAGTTACATTACCCAATTATATAGAAAGTCGAGGTGTATATATCCACCTCAGGCGGTTGACTGGAGGCGACTTCAAGCCAGAACTTATACGAACCCGGTACATCTTGCCCGCATGTTTCCGGACTTACACCTTGAGGCCAAATGTAAATTATGTGATATTAGAGGAGCCACTCAAGAGCACAAACTCTGGGATTGCGAACTAGTTCAGAGGAGAAGTGCAGTCCCCCCGGATGAACTAAGGGTGCGGTGGAGAGCTGCACTGACTAGCTCTGATCTCCAAGACCAACTTAGGGCCATCCAGCAAGCCCGGGAAGCTACCGAGAGACAGGGCCTCTCTGCTGCCCCCGGCGCGGCCTAGACACAGGCCATCAGTTTGCAGGATATTCATTAAAGTTGTCTCACACACAGAAGTGTGGATCATCGAGCACGTTGCAGAGCGTGGACATTCATTGCCAAAATTATTTGCTAACTTTCGCAAAGACCGAGATGCAACACGTGCAGGTGGTATGATAATTTCAGTCAAACAGAAATTTCAACCACCTTGTTTTGTATTCACTGACTCTTCGAACAAAATGACCTCGATTGGTACATGCCATTGGCATGTTTCATGTGTTATTGGTACGTGCCACCGGTCTTCTAACAGCCTGTACGATTTCGCAGACCCTTCAATGATGCTGTCGAGCGAATCCGCCCAGAAGTTCCTGAGTGCAGACCACGTTTTGGCTTTACCTTTTAATCCAGGCTCCATGTTATGCCTGCGAAATTTCTCATTTCATCACAGCATCTAGACCTCTACCGTTTTCGGCTATCTTGGCATAGACCACCGGTTGCCTGCCCTTCACAATACATAGCTTGACGTGCTTCATTTCTTCCTCTAAATGTTATCGGCGACCCCCGTTTGCTCTTTAATTCACACTGATGTCTTCCTGTCTCTTAACTAACATTTTTCGTTCCTTCATTCGTTGCGCGGTCCTTAACGTTTTCTGAAGCTTCTTTGCTAACCTCCAAGTTTCTGTCCCAAATGTTATTAGCGAAAAATGCAATGATTGTGCATTTTTATGTTCATGCACAGCGGTAAACTGCCAGTCATGACTTGGTAATGCCCGCTGCATGCGCTCCAAAACACTTTTATTAGAGCGAAGCTTGACTTGCCTCTTCGCCCCACTGTGCGCATGCTGGCTGGTGCTTTCTTGCATATTGCACAACTTGGGCCACCAGGTGTGTACAAATGGCAATGTGCCACTGTAGTAGGGGAGCATTCTTGGCCAATCCCCCAGGATGGGCATTTGCCATTGGGTAGGTGCGCGAATAGAAACGTGGAACAAGAGGCAAGAAGCGAAATGTTGGCAGCAAAAGCGTCTGAGTGTGGAAAAAACAGTAAAGGAAACAAAATGGGGACCAGAAGGCACACTGAGTGAGGAGCGCTGAACGGCAGAGCGGTGAGGAAGTCGGCAACAAAAAAAAAAATGAAGTCGACTTCAGAGAAGTAAAGACGTTGGCAGCAGAAACAGCCGAGTGAAAAGAAAACAAGTTGAGTGATCAAAATATAACCGGAGAGTGTAGTGAGCGGGAAGAGTTGACCTACGTAGAAAGAATGAAGGAAACGTGAAGGGAAGGCATTTCAGTGAACATCAAAGAACGCGTTTCATATAACATATTTCCACCTATGCATCGAATTTTTTTCTGTAAACTTTCTTTTCGCTATCGGAGTCCACTGTCAGTAATCGACCTAAATAAATGTACTTTTGCACAGATTCCAGAGGCTCACTGCCCGTCACGAATTCTCGTTTTCTTGCCAGAATATTGAACATTACATGTGCCTTCTGCATTTTAATCTTCGACCCTACTCTTACATTCTGTCAGCTGACATCCTAAACCATTTGTTGTAAATTAGCTAAGGGTAAGTGGCCGTTATTTAAAAGCAGCCTTAAAAATAGAATATTGCAGCTGACCAAACCCAACACTTGGATAAAAAGACATGCGACCCTTCGCTCACGTGTGACGTGAAGAGAAGTTATAGCGAGAAATTACTAGCGTTTAGTAAAGCTACTAGTATACATAATATACAAAACTACAAAAGATTCAATATTAATCGAAACCGCAATTTACGAAGCTATACACAACTATATTTACTGTACTCTGCCAAGCTCAGTGGAAGCCACCTCTGAATGTTTTTGTTGACAAGTAAGCCCGAAGGACAGCGTAACCGGGCTGTCACTGTCACTGTCAAAATCGGAGATTTTTTCAGGGAAAGTGAATTTACACAATTTATAACAAATTTGGGAGCGCAAAAGGGCATAGTCGGCTCGATACACCAGCTTTCATGCAATGCTTGTCCTGTACTTGATAGAATCAGCGCTAAATTTTTGAAAGTCATACCCCTTGACTCCGCTTATCTTCAATCTAAAATTCAAACATCATACGAAGCCAACAGACAATGAAACCAAGGAAGCATAGGGTAAATTGTTTTATTTGAAAGGTAGAAATTATAAAAGGAAATGAAAGTGAACAAGGAAACAACTTGCCGCAGTTGGGATCTGCACCAATATCTTTTCAGTATACCTTTTATGCTTTTACCAATTGAGCTATCATGTCACCGTTTTCTCATCCACTTTCTTGGTTATTATAGTTTACTAGAATTATACCTGGGAGCGTGAGCCAGTGACATAGCTGACGACCATGGCGGTAGATGAACGTCCATGCTACTGCAGGCGTCACGTGGAGCATGAAGGTTGGAGAAGGCAACATACATGAAGTGTAGGGTTCGACGAAAACTCGTCTGGCCAAGAAAGAACATGGCTAAATAAACGTACACTCGCTAACTGAAGAACACAAAAACAACAGATTGACGTCTAAAAGACAGATTAAAAGAAGGCTACGGCAGCACCGCAATGATGTAGCTAAAGGACACACGGTTTCCAGCGCCCTAGCAGATCATCATGAGAAGACTGGTCACAGTATTAAATGGCATTCGGCTTCCATCATCGAAAGAGAGAAGAAATTATCATCCTGATTGCTTCTTGAATAATTTTGCATACAATCTACGACTAACACAATAAACAGGACACGGGGCCCCCTCCCTGAGTTGTACGCAAGCGCCTTACGCCTTCCGACGCATATATAATAAAGATCACCATGCATTCGTTCATTGTGAACAAGGCACCCGTACTGGGCGCCGAAACGTCAATCTGTTGTTTCTGTGTTCTTCAGTTGGCGAGTGTACGTTTATTCAGCCAGGCAACGTACATGTACTATCTGAAAATACTCAGCCTTCAAGTAAATGCATCTAATTGACCATTTGCTTTCTTGGTATTATTGTCTGTTGGCTTGAAATGACTGTGACCAGAAAAAGTGGGTCCCTTGGTTTTCCTTCTTCTTCAGTATATATCAAGGGCATGTAAACGCTGTCAAGGAAAGAAGTTGGCCACCCTCAAGAAGACTAGTCCCCGTTTTAAAACAGTGGCTCCAGTGACATACTTTGTTGTTTATTGTTGATTACCGGAATTCCATATTCTTGTGAATCTCTTCCTTTCTGGAACACAAAAATAAGACATGAATCTGCGTCAAAGACAATAGCATGGCAGTCAGTCTGGCAGATGCAGAAATTAGTAAAAAGGTAGATCCTATCAGTGATCATAGTGTTTAGACTACAATCTAGAGTGTAATTGTGTCGCCTTCGAAAAGTATTGGCAGTGATTCAACAGTGGTTATGCAAGTTTTTTCCATGCAGGCTTTCTTCACTTACAACCAAGGGTATGCTCGGTGGGGCGTCACGAGCCGAAAATTTTTTTATAGTTCGAAGCAGGAATACTAATCTTTTACAAAAATTTGGATGCGATTTGATTTATTTTACGACAATGGAAACGAGGATATCTTTATTCGCGTAGTTTTACAAATTTTCTTGTAAAATGACTTCATAAAAAAAAAAGATATGGCGAAATAAGGAAAAGAAAGTGCAGATGCGCAAAGTGACTAGCACTCAGTATCAGTGCTCTTCAAGCAGTGACGAATGTTGTGAACGCGAGACAAAACTTGGCACTACTTGTACACAAACGTATAGCTGAAGAACAAGAATTCATTAAAGTAAACAATGGAATGTAAACAAATAATGACGAAAATTTTCATAGGCGTAGAGAAGATTGAAGAATGAAGAGATAAATTGAAGACTCGGTACATGCCAATCAGCCAAAAGGAAAGACAGAATATAGCTTGTTTAATAGACCAAACTCTGCGTCTCAAACCGTGTACAATATCACTGTTCATATATAAGCATGCTAAATGTTTCAATTTCAAAGCTCTAGTTCCTGCTTGTGGATCATCACATCATCGAAGAAATATTTATGCAGTAAAATGACTATAATTCACACAGGAAAGCTTTGATCTCAAAGTTGTGCTATCTGATTCATATAGAAGACAGTCTATAGGAATTCCCATATGTATCGGTATTTGGAAGAAGACAGTTTTGCAGAGCATATTAGGTAAATGAAGCTATGCATGCAATATAATTGCACCGGTGTGCATCTGGAATACGAAGCTATGAAGAAACTTGTGCGGAAGGCTGTCCATGGAATCTGACTAAATACTTATGCTTTGGGTAAGACGTTTGCATAGTCGTCCGAGACACATTTTGCATCTGCTTTTGTATAGGAAGTCGTGAAAACAGCTGCCGAATTGTGAGTATTCACAGGAAGCCTATTTTCAACATTTCCCGTGATGCCAATGAGTCCAGGAGTTGCTAATATGCAATAGATTTACTTACGGACTCTGGCTCGGAGTAGGGAGTATCTGAGAAAACAAGAGGAGAAGCGGCAGTCTATTAGCTACTTCCATTGACGGTGTATGCTTTAGCCGTACATCTTCGTGCTGTCTCGCATGAAGAACACGCACACAATTGAATGCATTTTCCTGTGCATTAAAACAAAAGTAAGCCTACGGGTCTGCTGTGACCGAGTTCCAGCAGGCAAAGGGGGCGCAAAATGTGGGCGTTCACCAATGACGTTCCTTCCACTGCAAACCATCATGTTACATCCGCCTAATAAGTTTACTGGCATGCCTTAAGATCTATTTTGGACGTGGTGATTTGAGTCGTTGTTTCCTCCAACTCGCAAGCCATTCTTTCCGTGAGTCATTCATGCTGAAGGCTTCAATTTTATAATATTAGCTACGTGCTTTCGTGTTTTTTGCCGAAATGCTTTGGTCATATGCAAGTCAAGGCATTCGTTCTAGCCATGTGCAGTTTTCGAAAGACGATACGACGCTTGTGCACCAGTAGTGCCGTCACCCATTTACAACACTGTCAAACAATGTCATTTTTCATCTCGCATGGAGACCGCCGAGCGCGGGGTACTCACTCGCACGCGTTATCGTCATCATCAGCCTATTTTTATGGGCACTTCAGGACGAAAACTTCTTCTTGCGATTTCCAATTACCCCTGTCTTGCGCTAGCTGATTTGAACTGGCCCCTGCCTCACCCCACCTATTTTTCTGCCGTCTTCGACTGCGCTTCCCTTCTCTTTGTACCAAATCTGTAACTCTAATGATCGACTGGTTATCCTTCCTACGCATTCCATGGCGTACTTAGCTCCATTATTTTCTCTTATAGTCATTTAGAATATAGGCTTTCCCGGTTTGCTCTCTGATCCACACCACTCTATTCCTGTCTCTTAACGTTAGGCCTAGCATTTTTCGTTCCATCGCTTTTTGTGTGGTACTTACCTTGTTCTCGAACTTCTTTGTTAACCTCCAAGTTTATTCCCCATATGTTAGCACCGGTAGAATGCAGCGATTATACACTTTTCAACGACTGTGGTAAGCTCCCAGTCAGGATTTGGCAATGCCTGCCGTATGCACTCCCACCGAGTTTTATTCTTCTGTAAATTTCTACTTATCTTGTGGACAACCAATTTAGCTGTGGAATCCTTGTAAATATTTGCCAAGATATTCACGTATGCCTTCTGTACTTCGTTACGCAATGCCTCTATGACTGCTGGTATCTCTGCTTAATCAGATGCCTTTTCATAATCTATGAAAGCCATATAGAGAGGTTGATTGTACTCAGATTTATCGATTACCTGATTGATGACATGGATATGATCCATCGTAGAATATCCCTTCCTGAAGCCAGCCTGTTCTCTTGGTTGGCTGAAGTCAAGTGCTGCCCTGATTCTATTGGAAATTATCTTGGTGAATATTTTATACAATACTGAAAGCAAGCTAATGGGTCTATAATTCTTCAGTTCTGTAACGTCTTCTTTCTTATGAATTAGTATAATGTTGGCCTTTTTCAAGTTCTCTGGTACACATGAAGTCATGAGGCAATGCGTAAAAGGGCTGCAAGCTTTTCAAGCATGATATCTCCTCCAGCTTTTAATAAATTGACTGTTATTTCATCTTCTCCAGGCGCTTTTCCCCGGGTCATGTCTTGCAAGGCCCTTCTAACTACATCGCAAGTTTAGACAAAGCCTCTGTGTCCTTTTCACCACTACTTGGAATGAAAGTAGCTTGGCAGCTCAAGGTATACTGTACAGGTCAGTATAGAATTCTTCTGCTGCTTTTGCATTGTCATCAAAATTGCTGATGATATTACCCTGCTTATCTTTGAGTGCATACATCTTGCCTTGTCCTATGTCAAGCTTTCTTCTCACTGATTTCATGCTGTGTCCATTCTTTACGGCGCCCCTCGCCAATTTACAATGCAGTCAATGAATGTTATTTTGAATCTCGTAAGGAGACCTCCGAACGCGGGGTACTCACTCACACGCGTGGAACTGAATAACTAGCTGTGAGAACAGCGTGCCTCTTGAGAACCTGCTTTGCAGACACCCCTTGCTTTAGATTTGACATCCCACTTGCTGGTGGGCTGCGGCGCCACACGCGTCGAAGGTGAGCTCATCGCTCACATTCGAAGTCTCCTGGCCGCGTTCTTATTAGCTGGAGCAGATGGTTTAGCTGGTTTGGCTAAATCGACAGTTAAGTTTCCTGCAAGATGTTTTTAGCTCCTAATGCATTGCTTTGTGGTCCCTTTCCACATTTGGTATGCTTCACCGCAAAACTAGTGTGTGCCGCACCGCATAACATACTTGTACTGTGGCGAAGCTAACTTTGCCTCTCTAGCAGCCACTACCAAACGCTTGTCGGTACGTGGCTTGGCAAATGTTTTACCAGATAATTCTCCCCCGTTGGGAGCGGGGTAGAGTCGCAGGTATGAACGCTGCCAAGAAAAGCAGTTGCCCTGATGAAGGCAAGCCCCCTTGTCGAAACGTATGCACCAGCCTGCTCGACCACTGGTAAATCACCGTAACGTATTTGTGTATAGTGGGAAGCGTTGATGCAAATCGGTCATGTAGGGTTTTCGTCAGTGACGAACCTAATGCTCTGGTTTCAACGAAACAAATTTTTGCGGAAGGATGATGCTTTGACAAGTTTTATTGCTAGCTCTTGCCACTATCACTATGCTTTACCACAATACAGAATATGCCTCACTGCAGGACATGTCTTCCATAGTTGGCTGGAACCCAACGTGACAGGTTCACTCGCGCCACTTAAAGCATGCTTCACTGCAGTACACATTTTGTGTATTGCGGTGAAACATACTAAAACATATTTGTCAGTTTAGAATGCAAAGACCCTTGTCCTTGGTTTCTCTGATGTTACGACAATCACAATATGAAAGACATATTCGCTGCTAAAACATCCACATTAAAATGGAAACAAACATTCCTGACAGCATGTGATGCATCAATGTTTTGCATTGTTGTGTAGCTGAGATATTGCTAGTATTACATTTTCCTATACTTTATTAGGTGCAGACGCACATATCACATAGCAAGTAACCACCATGTAACTAGTCGCTTTGTCATGTTCAAAGAACAATGTGAAGACTTTTCTCAAGAGAGCTTGAGGTTCCTGTGAAGGTTTGTTTAGAGAGGTAGCTTTTTGGTAAGAAGTCAGATGCCAAAAACAAACGTGGTACCTAGGGTCGGAGTATTTGATGGTGGAAAAGATCCAAATACATCAGCATTTTTATATGCGAAGCATTTCTTGGCGAACATTTTCTACTTCGATAGTATCTATCTGCTGTCTGTCTGTCTGTCTGTCTGTCTGTATACGTCTTTGTGCTCTCATGGTCGTTTCTCTAACTTGGTATGTACCAAAATTGGCATACTATGACAAGAATATATGACAAACAGAAACGATATGTCATGACATGAATTTTATGACATGCGTGTCATGTAGGTCATGTAACAGCCGCCTACGTCTTGGTGCTCTCATGGTCGTTTCGTTAACTTGTAGGTACCAAAAGTGGCATAATATGACAGGAGTGTATGGAAAACATAAGTGAGAGGTCATGACAGAAACATCATGACATGCGTGTCAGTTAGGTCATGACAATGTTCCAGCAAAAAAGATTAACACTCAAAAACCATTGAAATGGTTTCGGACGTGGGTACTAATTGAAGGAAACACTAAAGGATGGTGGTAGAAGTTATAGTCATGAGCATGACTCAGCGAAAAAAAGATTAACACTCAAAAATCAATGGAATGGGTTCGGATGTGGTATTAAGTGAATGAAAAGGCTAAAGGTCAATGGTCGAAGTGACCTTAAGGCTTTCGGCTTAAGGTCTCTTAGGTGCAGCTAAAAAGACACTTGAGGACTCATGACATGCGTGTCATGTAGGTCATGAGAGAGCCACCTATGTCTTGGTGCTCTCAAGATCACTTCGTTAACTTGGTAGGCTCTCCACACAATACTTCGCTCAACATCGATTCCCACAGGGCGTGGGATCTGCTGGCTTTTTGTATAATCTCAATAACTAAATGAAATATCTAAAATATTTTAAATAGCATTCATGAGTAACTGCAAGCTCAAGCTGTGCAGACCTAGTCCTAAAGCGCACTTCTCTTGCTCCAGTCTATGCAGATGCAGACAATTAGCTGCTTTGCTGGAGCCTCTAGTGCATTCTCAGCAGTGAAGTTATTTTTGTCCGCCTTTTGCTCAAGTGCGCCCTAGACAGAATTGAGTGATTTCCAGTTGCAGCTGGACAGGAGCCTCAGCTTAGGGGACCAGTGGTAGAACACCTTTTATAAATCTACGCTACACTTAGCATTGAAGCGTACCGAATGAGAAGTCTGAGAGCATCGGAGGGAGCGGGGGGATTGAAGAGGAGAATAAAGAAGCTAGAAATGGCGACATGACGCTTGTTTGATCTGTTTGGTATGTGCGGGCTTATTACATATATTGGCGCAGCCGACAAGTGAACGAAGATGTGGGTGACTTTTTTAGTGGAGACGTACAACGACCGAGTGGTATTCAAAGGCTACCAAGTCCAGGATGATCTCCCTTTGGACACAACAACGGGTGAGCTCCTGGATGTTGTTCTGGATCGAGCTTCTATGTCGCCTGAAGAGCTTGTTAAACGAGGTTTGGCGAAGGTGAATATCTCAGTGACCCTGTTTAACCAGCTTGTACTCGGACGACCGTTCGGTCGTGCAGCATCATGTGACGAGATATCAACAATTCTTCGGGCCATAACGACGCAACAGCAACAATTTTTGCGACAGAATGCCACGACGGAAACTCTCCTGTCTGCTTTACGCCACAAAAGAAACCACCCAATTGAAATTTTACGGCCTCAAACTGTTGACGGGTCTTCGGATAACCCAGAAGGGTGGATCACTTTTATGAGGCCGCGGCGAAATACAACGGATGGATGTCTGACCAAGACCGGATCTTAAACATGCGACAATTTCTCAGTGGTGTAGCAAAAAAGTGGCAGGAGTTGCGGTTCTTAGAGCATGCTTGCGAACCTTGGTGCATGTGGAAAGAGAACTTCCTGTCTACATTCAAAACAAATAGAGTACAGCGATGGGACCAGGCGCTGTTCTACCGTTTTAGGTCTGGTTCACCGCTTGACTATTTCCTTGAGAAGCAGCGACTGCTTCGACTTGCTGAACCAGAGTTGCCATTAAGATCAGTCTTAGCAGTTGTAATTCACGGTCTCCCGAGAGATTTGCAATGGCATGCACAAATAAAAGGGCAGCAAACTCTCGAAGCTCTACTAGAGCTGCTACAATATTCCCTCACTACTGGTCTGAGAGGAGCTGCGAGACGCGGCCAGATGTTCCCCGCCAGTCAGATACTCAGTCGAGCAACTCGGATGCAAGGTCGCCGCAACTCAAAGACAGTGCAAATATTAGACTTAGAGCCACCGACTCACGACCCGGTGACGCCTTGCAGTCACCAGCACTGTTGAAACAGAAACAAATGCCACAAAAGCCTCAGTGTGTTGAACCGAAACTAAACGAGACCATCCTACTAATTTCAAGTTTACTTCACATACACCTTGAAGTGAACGGACAGAACCTGCAAGCTCTTGTCGACAGTGGAGCTTCAATGTCAATACTCAAGAGAAGCAGAGCAAATGCAGAATACATATGCACAGGCAGATCAGTCCTTGTACGAGGGTATGATGGTCGTGAAACGGAACACTGTGAATGGATAAGCTTAAAGCTAAAATATCAGTCGCAGTACGCGGAGGTTCTTGCCTTGGTGATAGAAGGTGTCGAATACGACTTCCTTCTCTCTCACCCGGACATGAAAGCGTTGAGGCTAAACATTCATTGGGTCGACACTGTGTCTGTAAGCCTTGATGAAGAGAATTCCAAACCTTTGACTGATGCAAACCGAATTCGCAGGCCGAAAAATGGAGAAAGTATTCAGAAACTCTACCCGGAATCGTTCTGCTTGGGAGGCTATCCTACTGGTACCACCAAGTTTGAAGTCCCCTTTCAATTACACGACACTAATATACCCCGGAAAAAGCCATGCAACCTATCGAGAGAAAAGAAGACATGGCTAAAAGAGGAGCTTCAAAAGATGTTAGATGCTGGTATCATCCGTCCATCTGTATCACCATTTGCATCGCCAATCACCATTGCCCCAAAAGAAGACGTTAGCCTCAGGCTGTGCACTGACTATAGAGCGATCCACAACCAAACGCATTTGATCCCATTTCCAATGCCTCGGATAGACAGCATCATTGACGTAACAGGCGGCTGTACCTGGTTTTCCAGGATAGATCTGTGCAAAGGCTTCTGGCAAATGCCACTTCAAGAAGAAACCAAGCAATACACCGCCTTTGTGACTCCATTTGACATTTATGAGTATAATCGTCTTCCGTTTGGTTGGAAAAACTTGCCCAGTTGGTTTCAGAAGATGAATACAGTTCTGAACCCTTTTATTGGTCGCTTCTGCAATGTATATGTAGACGACATCATTGTATACTCCTAGAGTGAGCAGCAACATGAAGCATGTTCTCACTGCCTTGTCAGAAGCCATGCTCAAGGTCAACTTCAAGAAGAGCGAGTTCTTTAAAAACAATGTTACCTTTTTGGGTCGAGTATTGGATGGTACCACTAAAAATACCAAAGTTGTGCCGAAAATCTTGGATCTCTACCATAATAGCCTTCATTCAGGTGGACACGATGGATTTTGGCGAACCTACATGAAGCTCACGAAGAGATTTACATGGCCCCACATGAAACGAGACGCGAAGATGTATGTGCAATTATGTCACGAATGTCCACTGAATAAGTTGAAATTCAAACAACCAACTCAACAAATGACATTGCCGAAACATTCAAGGACACCATTCGAAGTTGTCCACCTAGACTTCGCGGAACTCCGTAAGAAGTCGGAAGGTGTGAAGAAAACGCAAGCGTTCCTTGTGTGCGTGGACGAGTGCACAAGGATGGTAGCAGCGAAGCCAGGAAAAGAGGACACCAACAGCGTGATGTCATTGCTCAACCGCAAAATGTTTGACGTCAAAGTTTGGGTGTCGGATAATGGTCCAGCCTTCCGAAGCCATAAACTGCAGGAATGGGCAGAACGACGAGGAGTAACACTGAGATTCCCTGCCCCGTACCATGCAGCAGCTAATGGATTGGCGGAACGAACTATTTGGGACCTGAAGCAATACATCAACATGTACCCAAGTTTCCCGGGAGGATGGAAGTGCTGCCTTGAAGCAACAGTATCTCATCATAACCGATCGCACACAACTGGTCTAGGATGCACAGCACTCTTCGTTGCTACTGGAAAACCAACTTATCTTCCCGCTGATTTATCCTTGGGAGTCGACAAGATGGTACAGTTTACAGAAAGAAGAAGGACAGAAGACAGCCAAGCGAAATACCGTGAAAGAATGAAAAGAAACTCCGATAAGAAGCAAAACACAACGTTACCAGCGTTGGAGGTAGGAGACTTGGTTCTCGTGAGAAAGAAACTATCAAATACTGGATCTATCTATAAAGGACCGTATCGTGTCGTGAAAACTGTAAGTCAGCAAGGCAACTTAAAAACTGTCTCGTATATCGGCGCGAACGAAAATGAAGAATCGGCTTCCATAGCAAATGTGTTTAAATACCATCCCAGGAGGGATGAATAAAAAAGGTGGGGGGAGTGAAGCGTACCGATTGAGAAGAAGTCTGAGAACATCGGAGGGAGCGGGGGGATTGAAGAGGAGAATAAAGAAGCTAGAAATGGCGACATGACGCTTGTTTGATCTGTTTGGTATGTGCGGGCTTATTACATATATTGGCGCAGCCGACAAGTGAACGAAGATGTGGGTGACTTTTTTAGTGGAGACGTACAACGACCGAGTGGTATTCAAAGGCTACCAAGTCCAGGATGATCTCCCTTTGGACACAACAACGGGTGAGCTCCTGGATGTTGTTCTGGATCGAGCTTCTATGTCGCCTGAAGAGCCTGTTAAACGAGGTTCGGCGAAGGTGAATATCTCAGTGACTCTGTTTAACCAGCTTGTACTCGGACGACCATTCGGTCGTGCAGCATCATGTGACGAGATATCAGCAATTCTTCGGGCCATAACGACGCAACAGCAACAATTTTTGCGACAGAATGCCACGACGGAAACTCTCCTGTCTGCTTTACGCCACAAAAGAAACCACCCAATTGAAATTTTACGGCCTGAAACTTTTGACGGGTCTTCGGATAACCCAGAAGGGTGGATGACTTTTTATGAGGCCGCAGCGAAATACAACGGATGGATGTCTGACCAAGACCGGATCTTAAACATGCGACAATTTCTCAGTGGTGTAGCAAAAAAGTGGCAGGAGTTGCGGTTCTTAGAGCATGCTTGCGAACCTTGGTGCATGTGGAAAGAGAACTTCCTGTCTACATTCAAAACAAATAGCGTACAGCGATGGGACCAGGCGCTGTTCTACCGTTTTAGGTCTGGTTCACCGCTTGACTATTTCCTTGAGAAGCAGCGACTGCTTCGACTTGCTGAACCAGAGTTGCCATTAAGATCAGTCTTAGCACTTGTAATTCACGGTCTCCCGAGAGATTTGCAATGGCATGCACAAATAAAAGGGCAGCAAACTCTCGAAGCTCTACTAGAGCTGCTACAAATATTCCCTCACTACTGGTCTGAGAGGAGCTGCGAGACGCGGCCAGATGTTCCCCGCCAGTCAGATACTCAGTCGAGCAACTCGGATGCAAGGTCGCCGCAACTCAAAGACAGTGCAAATATTAGACTTAGAGCCACCGACTCACGACCCGGTGACGCCTTGCAGTCACCAGCACTGTTGAAACAGAAACAAATGCCACAAAAGCCTCAGTGTGTTGAACCGAAACTAAACGAGACCATCCTACTAATTTCAAGTTTACTTCACATACACCTTGAAGTGAACGGACAGAACCTGCAAGCTCTTGTCGACAGTGGAGCTTCAATGTCAATACTCAAGAGAAGCAGAGCAAATGCAGAATACATATGCACAGGCAGATCAGTCCTTGTACGAGGGTATGATGGTCGTGAAACGGAACACTGTGAATGGATAAGCTTAAAGCTAAAATATCAGTCGCAGTACGCGGAGGTTCTTGCCTTGGTGATAGAAGGTGTCGAATACGACTTCCTTCTCTCTCACCCGGACATGAAAGCGTTGAGGCTAAACATTCATTGGGTCGACACTGTGTCTGTAAGCCTTGATGAAGAGAATTCCAAACCTTTGACTGATGCAAACCGAATTCGCAGGCCGAAAAATGGAGAAAGTATTCAGAAACTCTACCCGGAATCGTTCTGCTTGGGAGGCTATCCTACTGGTACCACCAAGTTTGAAGTCCCCTTTCAATTACACGACACTAATATACCCCGGAAAAAGCCATGCAACCTATCGAGAGAAAAGAAGACATGGCTAAAAGAGGAGCTTCAAAAGATGTTAGATGCTGGTATCATCCGTCCATCTGTATCACCATTTGCATCGCCAATCACCATTGCCCCAAAAGAAGACGTTAGCCTCAGGCTGTGCACTGACTATAGAGCGATCCACAACCAAACGCATTTGATCCCATTTCCAATGCCTCGGATAGACAGCATCATTGACGTAACAGGCGGCTGTACCTGGTTTTCCAGGATAGATCTGTGCAAAGGCTTCTGGCAAATGCCACTTCAAGAAGAAACCAAGCAATACACCGCCTTTGTGACTCCATTTGACATTTATGAGTATAATCGTCTTCCGTTTGGTTGGAAAAACTTGCCCAGTTGGTTTCAGAAGATGAATACAGTTCTGAACCCTTTTATTGGTCGCTTCTGCAATGTATATGTAGACGACATCATTGTATACTCCTAGAGTGAGCAGCAACATGAAGCATGTTCTCACTGCCTTGTCAGAAGCCATGCTCAAGGTCAACTTCAAGAAGAGCGAGTTCTTTAAAAACAATGTTACCTTTTTGGGTCGAGTATTGGATGGTACCACTAAAAATACCAAAGTTGTGCCGAAAATCTTGGATCTCTACCATAATAGCCTTCATTCAGGTGGACACGATGGATTTTGGCGAACCTACATGAAGCTCACGAAGAGATTTACATGGCCCCACATGAAACGAGACGCGAAGATGTATGTGCAATTATGTCACGAATGTCCACTGAATAAGTTGAAATTCAAACAACCAACTCAACAAATGACATTGCCGAAACATTCAAGGACACCATTCGAAGTTGTCCACCTAGACTTCGCGGAACTCCGTAAGAAGTCGGAAGGTGTGAAGAAAACGCAAGCGTTCCTTGTGTGCGTGGACGAGTGCACAAGGATGGTAGCAGCGAAGCCAGGAAAAGAGGACACCAGCAGCGTGATGTCATTGCTCAACCGCAAAATGTTTGACGTCAAAGTTTGGGTGTCGGATAATGGTCCAGCCTTCCGAAGCCATAAACTGCAGGAATGGGCAGAACGACGAGGAGTAACACTGAGATTCCCTGCCCCGTACCATGCAGCAGCTAATGGATTGGCGGAACGAACTATTTGGGACCTGAAGCAATACATAAACATGTACCCAAGTTTCCCGGGAGGATGGAAGTGCTGCCTTGAAGCAACAGTATCTCATCATAACCGATCGCACACAACTGGTCTAGGATGCACAGCACTCTTCGTTGCTACTGGAAAACCAACTTATCTTCCCGCTGATTTATCCTTGGGAGTCGACAAGATGGTACAGCTTACAGAAAGAAGGACAGAAGACAGCCAAGCGAAATACCGTGAAAGAATGAAAAGAAACTCGATAAGAAGCAAAACACAACGTTACCAGCGTTGGAGGTAGGAGACTTGGTTCTCGTGAGAAAGCAACTATCAAATACTGGATCTATCTATAAAGGACCGTATCGTGTCGTGAAAACTGTAAGTCAGCAAGGCAACTTAAAAACTGTCTCGTATATCGGCGCGAACGAAAATGAAGAATCGGCTTCCATAGCAAATGTGTTTAAATACCATCCCAGGAGGGATGAATAAAAAAGGTGGGGGGAGTGAAGCGTACCGATTGAGAAGAAGTCTGAGAACATCGGAGGGAGCGGGGGGATTGAAGAGGAGAATAAAGAAGTTAGAAATGGCGACATGACGCTTGTTTGATCTGTTTGAAATGTGCGGGCTTATTACAAGCATTACCAGTTTGAGCAGAGGCCTGTTTAAATCTGGGTGACCTTCAATAACTACATTTTTGACATTGAATTCGGAAAAACATCCAGAACATTGAGCTTCTCGAATTTGGCATGCTGTATAAGTTGTCTTCTTCTTTACTGCATTAGCATTTGGCTTCTTTCCAAATGAGAGAGCACTTCTGCGTAGCTCATCAGGGAACATTATTTACATACCTTTTATTTGTCTTAGCTACAATCAAAAGCAAATATATACAGAACATGCATGTACTATGCATGAACCTAAATTACATTGTCGTGTTCAACAGCACAATCCATGCAGGTTCATTCAAGCTAAGTATTACTACAGTCTTTAACTGAGGTATCATGGTGGGATGCAGAGAAATGGCGATGCAAAACAGCTAGGCACGTTGAGGCATCTTTTTGGTGAGAAAAGTGAAATAAACACAAAATGGACGAACACTTGCGCTTTCATCCTATCTCACACATGAAACCGAAAGACAAAGGTTTCCTCACTGGGTCATAGAAACCCTGTTTGCTCTCAAAGGTAATTCCCATTCGTTGGATTTACTAGTGTGCTGTTATTATTTTTCTGAGTGTGCTGTAGTGCTTACACGTCAATGTTTCAAACTCCTTTTTATTTTCAGACTGAACATCCCACGTCTTGGTTTGACTTCCTTGTACAGGATACTTGCACCCGGCATGGAGTGATGAAGCAGGAGGGTGTACTTAAAAGCACATTTCTGAGCAGTCTAGCAGCAGTTCATCAACAAAAAGATGCGTGCTGAAAATAAATAGTTCCTGCCCACAGTCCTGGACGTATAATTATGCATGTGTTCTTGTATTCTTTTCAGCAAAACCACTTATATGGGGAAATGCTCGCACGAGTGCTCGTGAAAATTTTCATGAACAGCTTTGAACCCTTTCTACTGGTGCACTAGTATAATGTGTACATGCAGTAAAATTGACACACAAGGCGATATAGCAAACACCAATGCTGGATGCGGCATTTATCCGACTTGTATGTCGGGAATTTCTACATAAAACAAGATTCTCTAGGACTGCACACCAGCACTACAAGGTATCCATCTTTCATGTAGGTATACATTTCCACAAGCCCTTTAAGGTTGGTCACCAGGGAAATGATGCCTTTAATGAGCAACTAAAGATGGTTAAGGCAGCTGTGAAAATGTATTGAGAAATTATGGAATGTGTAGCATTTACTCAGTTCAAAGAACGTCCTAAGGTGCCATAAGGTTCTGATAGCTGTTGATGAGGTAACAGTTTTAGCTCTGGTTGGAGCATGAAAAATAAATTAGGGTGCAAACGTGAGTCACAACTTGTGCAATTAAAGAATGGCGCTACTTTTTACAAGTGAGGTAGAAAATGAAATTAGTGCCATAGTTCTTTTTTTACTTCTGTTGCGTTGAATATACGATTGTATTATCACAAAAGGAGCGGAGGGGGGGGGATGGAATTTGAAAAATTCTGGTCTCTTTTTATATTTTGCCTTCTCCCCATTAAACGTTCAACCAAATGAACTTGGAGAGCTATGGTGAAGCCAATGGCTGAGCATGTATGTTGCATAACAGTGGCAATAGCCAACCTAACTGCTTGGGTTAACAGTGCTTTATTTGTAGTGTATACCTACTTAAGCGCTGAGCTATTGGAAGGTTGACAAAGGCTGCCAACAAACTGAACAAGTAATTTGCTGAGCAAAATTTCTTTTTCGTGATAAGGGTCCCCAGTGAGTAATTGACCTATATAAACGTACTCCTTTAGAGACTCTAGAGGCTGGCTGGCGATCCTGAATTCTTGTTCCCTTGCCAGGCTATTTAATATTATCTTTGTCTTGTGCATAATAATCATCAACCCCACTCTTACACTTTCTCGGGTAAGGTACCGAATCATTTGCTGTAATTCTACCCCATTGTTGCTGAATAGGACAATGTCATCTGCAAACCGAAGGTTGCTGAGATATTCGCCGTTGGTCCTCACTCCTAAGCCTTCCCAGTCTAAGAGCTTGAATACTTCTAAGCATGCAGTGAATAGCATTGGGGAGATTGTTCCTCCTTACCTGGCCCCTTTCTTGATAGGTATCTTCCTACTTTTCTTGTGGAGAACCAAGGTTGCTGCGCAATCCTTGTAGATATTTGCCAAGATAGTCACGTATGCGTCCTGTACTCCTTGATTACGCAATGCCTTCGTGACTGCTGGTATCTCTACTGAATCAAATGCTTTTTCATAATCTATGAAAGCCATATAGCGAGGTTGATTGTACTCCACAGATTTCTCAATTACCTGATTGATGACGTGGATATAATCAATCGTAGAATATCCCTTCCAGAAGCCAGCCTGTTCTCTTGGTTGGCTGAAGTGAAGTGTTCAAGTGTTGCCCTGATTCTATTGAAAATTATTTTGGTGAATATTCTACACAATACTCAAAGTATAATGGGTCGATAATTCTTCAATTCTTCAGCGTCTCCCTTCTTATGGATGAGTATAATGTTGGCATTCTTCCAGCTTTCTGGTACACTTGAAGTCGGGAGGCATTGCGTATGAAGGGCCACAAGCTTTTCAAGCACGATATCTCCTCCATCTTCGATTAAATCGACTGTTATTCCATCTTCTCCAGCAGCTCTCCCCCTGGCTATGTCTTTCAAGTCCCTTCTAACTTCATCGCTAGTTATAGAAGGAACCTCTGTATCCTGTTCATCACCACTTCGGATGAAAGTAGCTTGGCTGCTCTGGGTACTGTACAGGTCAGTACAGAATTCTTCCGCTGCCTTTACTATGTCATCGAAATTGCTGATGATATTACTCTGCTTATCTTTCAACGCATACATTTTGTCAAGTTTTCTCCTCACTGATTTCATGCTGCGTCCATATTTTACTGCTTCCTTAATCTTTTCCACGTTATAATTTCGAATATCCCTTGCTTTCTTCTTGTTGATCAGTTGCGATAGTTTAGGGAATTCTATCTGATCTCTCGAGTTTGACACTTTCTTGTTTTGGCGTTTCTATATTAGGTCCTTTGTTACTTGGGAGAGCTTACCTACTGGTTGAGTTGGTGCCTTACCTCCCACATCAATTGCTGCTTCTGCGATCAGCCTAGTTGCTGTTTATTCATTACCTTTATGTTGTCTTCATCTTCCTGCTGTAAAGCTGCATATTTGTTTGCGAGCACCAGCCTGAATTGGTCTAATTTTACCCTTACCGCGCTACGTTGGCCTGTGTCACGGAGCGGCATAGTTTCGAATCATCGACACGCCGATTAACGGGTGCCAAAAACGTCGTGGTTTCACGCTACGGCATAGATTCGAGACAGGGACACGCCGATTAACGGTCGCCGTATGGCCGGCGGCCGCTTTTGCTTCTGTGCTTGTCAACGGACCCAAGTGTGTGCGTGTGTGTCTGTGTAGTGCAGCGTGGGGGTGCGACCTCTGACAGCGGGGGGGTATCATCCATTTCCTCGCCCCTGATTAAAAGGGGCGCGGCCAAGATATTTGGGGAGGAGTCATGAGATAATTAGGTGAACCTTCACCCATACCTGCTGTTCCCCACCTTTGGAACTAGGGAAAGGAGAGGTTATTTAAGCGCAGGTTTTCCTGCTAATCAGCCTAGAAGCTGAATCTGTAATCTGCTGAGAAGTAGTACGGGTCTAGTGCCGTCCAATATCGTCTGGGCCGCCTAGCCACGTCGGAACTCCGCGTAAATAGTTGAAGTACGAGACGACAAACCAACGTCTGCAACGAAGCTCACGGTAGTTCGCCTCAAGTTAGCTCAACCAGCGCGAGGGACGTCGTCAGATTTAGACTCCCGGGAAACCCAGCCCAGCAATCGCATCCACCTCAACAAGATCGGCTCGTTGGCATTTTTCGGGAAAGCTCTGCGAGCCGACTTCACGGTTTATGGAGTTGCTGCTGCTGCCCAGCCATGCTTATGCCATCGATTGTTTTCTTTCGAACTTTGTTTTCTTTTTGACTTTGTTTTAGTGAACTACTGTTAAGTGTATTCTTGTATATTTGATCCGGGCCCTGTTTCATTTTTATATCCACTCTTAATTGCTCGCCATATTTCTTTGTCATCATTGAGCTATAATAAGTTCAGGTGTGTTAGTTTTTTGTGTTCTTTTATTTTATTTTAGTAATTTGTGTATTGTTGTCAGTCGATAAATATCTGTTTACTCCCGACTCTGACTCTTTCACTGTGTTCGCTTGAGTACGGAACGACCAACCGGATTGTATACCTTGTCGATCGACTTCGCGCCGACGGCGAACGGGTGACAGCCGTGACATAAACTGGCGTCCGCAGACAGGACTTTCTGTACAAAAGCTGCACGGTGAACGGAGGACGATAATTGCGGAGATTCATCGATTCGTGCTTCTGACACATTCTTATGCAGTGTCGAACGCACGTGCGTGCGAATCGTGAGCGCACGGTTTTCGGTGGTGTAGCCGTATTTTGGAGGGAATGAAGTTCGAAAAGTGAATAGAACAAGGCAATCAGTTAGGCCTAGAGGGCGCTGAGTTGAGGACATGGATTACGGAACTGCAGGGGCAGGCCCGAGAAGAGCTGGCGTTGGCCTGAGAGAGAGAGAGAAAAAAAGGAGAAAGAGCGAAAGGAAAAGGAGAAAGAGCGTGTGGCGGCGAAGGAAGCTGGAGAGCGCGAAATACTGTTGTTACAATTAAAGATTCAGCTTGTTTAAAGCGGCAACGAGAACAGGGCTAGCAACGGGCACCTAGAAGTACAGGGGGAGCAGCAGAAATGTCAGGCGCCCGTAGAAGTCGCCCACGGAATGTGCGAAGAAGTGGCACGCACGGTTCTGCCGATGGTAGAAAGAGAGGCTACTCTTTGTGATCCTTAATGCACGTTCACAGGTGATGGCAGATCCGTAGACCGCGGTATAGTTGTTGGGGAACCCGTTGATGGGGACCGGATTGAGCGCGACAAGATACTGTGCCAATGGAAGTTTTTATTCCCATGGTAATGAAAAATACGAAAGGTAAGGAAAATTAAAAAAAAAGGCATGAAGGGAGTAAGGAGTGGGTCAAAAATACATGAAAAGGTGAAAAATGTCCACAGACACAGCACAGAACAGTCCAACCAGGACCAAACATTGACTGACTTCAGTGACCAACGATGGATGTCGAGTCAACAGCAGCTGGTGCATCAACTAACGGTGAGCGACGGGGTCGTGGTAAATATCCCGGGATGTGGTGATTACCTCATCCGCCACCAGCTTTGTGAAAAGCTTAAGGTAGGATGGTGTACAAATCCGTCGCATGATGGCATCGTTCTTTGGATCCCACGAGCCCACAGCACCAACGATGGTGGCATCGACTGTCACACGCTGGTACCGCTGTGCAAGATGGAGGCGCACGGGTTTGTATTTGGTGACTTTGGCAGCGTGGGCTGCGGAGAAGGCGTCGGGTCTGTTGTCGAAGGGACAGCAGACGGCCAGGACGATCGCCTTCTCGCCGCACGCCACGACGAGATCGGGGCGAAGGCTGGTGTTGGCGACTGGTCGATTCTCGTGGATGATGGAAAACCGGGTCCGGCACGCAACTAGGCCAGCTGTTACGCAACTGGCCCAGTTATCTCGGGAGTACGTCGCGAAGGTAGCTCTGGCAGAAGTAGTCCGAAGTGACACAAACTAGTTAGGCAAGAGCACCAGTGTGGAGTCCAATCGGTCAAAAGAGTGCGCCAAATTTCAATGCGGGCAGGACAGTGCAGTTGTGGACAGCTCCCATATGCGAGCTGCGTTGCACAAAGAAAAATACCGACATTGTCCCGAAGTGTTTGAAGTTCTCCGCCAGTCCAGGTAGCAATGCCACTAATCATTCCGACTGAGCGGTTGAGGCAGAAACCGTGACCGACGAGATGAGTGTGAGTAATCACGAGATGCGAGCGGAAGCCTCGGAAATTGGCACCAGAAAGCATGCTTGGAGAAAGATGCGGTGTCGCCGAGTCCGTAATGCGGCGGAGAAGGCAACGCAGCCGAATAAAACGAAAGACCTAATCCCTGTGGGGAGTGCAGTCAAGTAGTTCGAAACGCGTCTGTCGCTTGGAATGTTTCCAGTAAGAGCGCGTCCGAGCCGCTGGGTGAGGGAGAAAAGAAATGGCCGTTCGACGAGTGGGCGGACAAAAGCAAGGGGGCCATTATGTTCCCTCTCGTTCGGTTTTTTGGGAGGTGTGCTAGGCATGGCAAAGGAGAGCCAGTCGATAAAAGGCACCGCGAATTAGTCATACGCTTCAGTGAAGTAGCAGTGCGATGTCGAAAAGGCATGTTGCCTGTTTGTAAAGTGTCGGGGGTGGGCAGCGAGGAGAATGACATACGTACCCTTTGTATTCCCTTGTTGACCAGAAGAGCTGTCCGACCGCGCCCGCCTCGAGTACGGCTTAAGGATATGACAGAACCGTAGACTATTTTGGAATGAAAAGCGGCAATACAGGTTTCGTACACGTAGAAACAGTTTCTTTGTTTCTTTATTTTCAGCGTTCGGTTAATCGTTTGGCGATCTCCGATACTAGAGATCGTTTCAATAAGCAAGTTTAGAGCTTTGTTTAAATAAGAAGCTGTTCTTGTTTTTCCGCTACAGGACCCAGTTATTAAATACCTTTCATACCACCATTCCACTATTCCACAAGTGGAAAAAGTAAGGTACCTTGGAATTTTTTATGATGGAAATCTTAACTGGCGTCAACACATTGAACACATAAGTTCAATATCTCTCCGTGCAATGGGGATATTGAGAAAGATAAACAATAATTGATGGGGCATGCGCCGAGACACACTTATAATGATTTACCGCATGCATATTCGACCTATACTAGAGTTCGGCTGTGTTTTATTCTACGGCTAACATTGTTATAAACTACGTCCACTGGTTCTGCTGGAACGGGAAGTGCTTCGCTAATGTCTGGGGCTGCCAAAGTTTGTAGCAAACGCCGTGCTCTACAAGGAATCCCGACAACCTTCCCTAGAAATGAGATTTAAAACACTCACCATTCAAACATTCACAAGGCTCTATGAATCTCCAATGAGAAGGTCCCAGTCGATCTTTATCAGTCAGCCAGCTTTACTTTTTGGAGTCTCATGGCCTCGGATTCACACACCACAGGTGAATAGAGCACGACCACTATTGAGTCTGTTAAATGTACATATGAATGATATCACGTTAAGCAGTATCCCAAGTTCATTGGTTGAGTATAATGATGACATATGATGATGACCTATGATGACATATACCCGGACAATGCAAAGCAGCCTTCCCTGGCATATTCTTAACGACTTACTCCAGAATCATTTGAATCAGCTCCACACAAACGTAATTATAGCAACGGATGCTTCGCAGAATGAGGAAAAGGCCGGAGTTGGATTTTTTTCGTCGTCATGAGATTGGTCTTTTTCTGTTCGGTTCCCCGACTACACTCCAATATTACTAGCGGGATTTCTAGCTGTTGTCCTAGCTTTGCGTAAGCTACAGCTTTCCATGACAACCACGGTAATAATCATAGAATCGTTATCGTTGTACACCTCAGTTACTGCTCCCGGCGAGTCGCATATAGTAAAAACTTTGCCCTAATTGTCTCCAAGTCATTTGCGGAATTTGCGATTAGTATGGGTACCTGGCAACAAAGGCATATTTATGAATGAAGCGACAGATAGCTTGGCGAAGCCTTCAATTAGAGGTCCTGTGTTTGCCCTTCTTCCAACGACTGGTTGCATCACGTCTGTTGGGTTTAGATGATACACCTTTTTGACATCAAAATCAAATTTAACATCATCCACGCAACTGCATCACTCACAACTCCCTTGGAGCAGGACATTTTGCAAAACCAGACAGACAGAAGTGACATTAACGACACGGCGATGTCGAGTCCCACGTTCTACATGCACCCGATCTGGTGCGGCAATTTCTCCTTCATGTCATTTCTGCAACGCATTAGACACGATTGACCACAACTTACTGGACTGCCGGCGTTTCTCATCCTTGAGGTAAAGGACATTGTCAATTACGCTGCGACATCTCGGCCTGCCATTGAACTATCCGGTACTACTGTCTTCCGGAGCTTCTGTGCTTGGACACTCACACAGGGATGTATGCGTCGCCCTTGAGAAATTGATTGTTGAATCAAACCGATTTCATTGCTAATCTTGTTATTCCGTTCATCTTTCTCTTATTGCTTCATTTATATATATATATATATATATATATATATATATATATACTAAAGAAAACAGAGACAGCACCCGTTCCTCGGCTGGCTGTTCTATTCTTTCCTTCGTCGTCTTCTAGTTCGTCCCCTAGCGCCCGGTGTCCGAGCGCCCGAGCCCAAGTGCATCTCTTCATCTTTACACTCGGCCACGCTGCAAGTTTCCGGCGCGCTTGGAACCACGCAACTGGTCCAGGTATTGAAGTCATTTGTGAGCCGTCCAGCGCGCAACCAGCTTCTCTGGCGGGCGGCACTGGCTGTTGCGCGCTGGTCGCAGGCCTTGCCGACTGTTGTTGGAAAAAGATGACTTCACATTGTCCAAGAATGTAGACCGCAACATACTGAGCAGCACGGGTGCCAGGGCCATCGGCTGCACTTTTCTGCGGTGGCCACCATGCCTTGGGCGCCGCACTGACTCTGAATGGCGCACCTTCACCCCTGCGTGGATGTGGCGCTTAACGGCGACATCACTGATAGGGGCAGCAGGGGGGTTCTCGGAAGTATGGGACCGTGTTAATGGGTGGTTCTGGTAAATGGTCCTTGTCGGCCGCTGACGCTTGCTTGAACGCCAAACCCTGCCTTCTGCTGGGTAACAGGAATCGGAACTTGCCACCGCCACTGATGCTGGAACCACGAGGTGTTGGCACGGTTTGATGCTGAACACTAGAAGATGCTGAAGTGCTGCAACTGCTCCCCTCGTGCGGTCGTGGCTTCGGGTAACAGGCATCCTGCAGTGAAGGCTGTCATGTGATGCCTCGCTTGCGACCTGGTATAACTGACACTTCCTGAAGACGAGGACGATGACGGCACCGGGTGGAGGGGGCCGGCATGCGGCTGCTGCTGCAGCCCAAGGAGGAGCAGCACATGGCCCTGGGCCATTTGATCCAAGCCCTGGTCCGGTACTCGCTACTCGACACGCAAGTCTAACGCAGTCTAGTAGATGTGCCGCTGGCGGGCAATCGCGTCGGAGGACGACGCCCTCCCTGCAGCAGGGATGGCGTGTGATGGAGTGGGGCTTTTGTTGCGCTGCTCTAAGGCCCTCAGCAGCCGCAGAGCCACGGCGGCTGGTCCGGTGTCCCAAGGGTCGCAGTGCTGCACATCAGCGCGCGTCATAGCCGCATGCCTCTGTTGCCGACGCTGCTGCTGATGCAGCTTCATCCACTGTCTTGGAGGCATTGCTGCTGGGTTTGCTATGGATGTTGGAGGACGCCGACATGGAGTTCGAAGCGGAGGCCTGTGACTGATGCAGTGGCAGGTGAGGGCTCGACTCGCTGCCGCTGTTGTTGAACCATTGGTTCTCGGCCGCGATCTTCGACGACGACGAGCCGCTGCTGATGCTTGGGGATGTAGGGGCCGCGCAGGCATAAGGAAGAGGGCCGAAAGCAGCCATAAGAGCTGCGCTCCATTCAGGCCAGGACTGCTGCTTGACTGCCTTCGAAGTTGTCCGAAGCCTTTGCGGCACCGCAAAGTCGTTTTGTTGCCATCAGCCATCTTGTGTGGTCTGGCCAAGCATGACGATCACCCAAGGCATTGATAGTATGAACCCAAAGGATGACGTCATCTTGAAAACCGCGAAACGGCGGTATTTTTTACGCAAGCCAGCTAGTGGAAGTTGTAGTGCCTCATCGCCGCCAGGCTGATTCTCCAGCTACCCGAGGAACCAGGGCCGGTGTCCACGGACAGTGCAGTCATAGTGGTAGTTGCGGCAGTCAGTTCTACCACCAAGGAAGCATCAACGGCATACCTTGGTAGCTGAGGAGTCGAAGTAGTTCCTTGGATGATAGTCTGGCCAAGGGAAGCGTGTACGGCGTTCCTAGGCAGGACAAGTTCAAGACGGGGGGGGGGGGGGGGGGGCGAAGCGCTTTCTGTGTGTGACGTGCAACGGCGCAACGACCGACGGATGCGAAGGTATTCGCCAAAAGCGCGAGCTGGTGATTCAGCTTGGCGATGGCTTGGACGACATCACCGGTAGAGTCGTGCCTTAGAGCCACCGAGGAGGCTTGGACAACGTCCCCGGATGGTGTGGTCGGTGCTTGCGACGGTGGTAGAGCGGCCGGCTTCATAACCGAGGAAGCGTGGACTGCGTTCCTGGGCAGGAGGGACTTGGCACGCCGAAGAACCGTGCGAGGAAGCCGGAACGCCTTAAGGCAGGTTCGTTGTAGACGGCGCCATTGCAAAGGAAACAGACAGCACCCGTTCCTGGGCCGGCTGTTGATGATGATGATGATATTCTCAACACATGGCTCGTACCCACTCCGGAGGATTGGCCAAGAATTGGGCATGCTTGCTTGCTTGCTTGCTGGCCTTTAAATGTGGCTCGTACCCCCTATGGGGGATTGACCAAGAATCGGGTGATTTAAGGAAAACAATTATCGGAGTTTAATCAGGATCACCTTTGAAAATTTTTGAATGACGAAATGAAATTATTCATGTAAAAATTAAGAATTTAGCACGGAAATCGTCCTGATTCAATTATGTACCCCACAACAGCTGCACCAACATCCCTATGACAGTGTCCGCGAGAAGAGGCACCAAAAGATAGAATATTGGGTATCGTTAAATTTAATCCAGCACTGTTAAATTTTGCTTCTAAAGCATGTTTTCTTAATGAGGAAAAACGGCGGCATGACAGGAAGAAGTGTTCTATTGTTTCGTCTTCACCACAGTATGAGCGCAAGGAGGAGGGCGCCAGACCAGACCGATGTAGATAGAAGTTTAATGTAGGAATGCGACATCTGAATTTGGTAAAGAGGACTTCAAGTTTTCTATTATGGCAGAATTTTCTGTTCCAAGGAAATAGGAGGTGTCGATAATCAGTTAGATTTGTTAATGGCAGGTTCCAGGAGTCTTGCATGACTGCCCGTCTCCTGAACCTAGCCGCGGTTATGTAAGCTGATACAGGAGGAATCGGAAGGATTGGACCACTAAGGGCAGCGCTCGCTAAGCTGTCAGCTAATTCATTAATAACTAAGCCTTTGTGACCAGGCACCCATACCAATCTAATTAGCTTTAAGTTAGAAGGAATGAGACATTGGAATGTACGCGAAACTTGTGAGCCACTATTTGCAGTGAGAGCTGAACACAATGACAAAGAATCGTTACGATTACAACTTCCGAGATTGATGAGTGCACTTTTCGTAGAGCCAATGTAACCGCAAGAAACTCAGCTAGAAATACTGGTATATAGTCTGGAAGTCTTAAGGAGAACGACCAGTCGAAAGCGGAAGAGAAAATTCCAATTCCAGATTTTTCTTCTGACTGCGAGGCATCTGTCGCTATGACGGCTTTTATTTTTAACTAGAATTGGGCACCTGTTCTATTCTCTTCTTCGTCGTCTACTCGTTCGCCTCCTAGCGCCCGGTGTCCGTGCGCCCGAGCCCAAGTGCATCTCTTCATCTTTACAATATATATATTTTCCGTTTAAATATTGAATAACTGTCCGCTGAATTGTCTTAAAATTTACTCGCTTTAATGTATTCATCAAAATTATATCTTTTCGAAATTTATTCAATTGGCCCGTACGTAAAATCTGCTCGACTCTTGGCCAACAACTTGATATGTTGCTAAACTACTATATATACGTGTTTCCTGCCTGCAAACTTTTGCATGCTATTGCTGCATGGATCCATACTAGCATAATGCTACGGATCCAGATGTCCATAACCATGTTTTTCTGTAGCACCAGAATTTGTCAAATAAAGTTCAAAGTCCAAAAAAGTTCAAAATCCCCATGAGTGGGTATGTGCCAAAGACGTTAAGGTCATCATCATCATTACCATGCACCCACCACCATGGTGGGCGCCTGCCAATGGCTGATGTCTGCAGCAGCAGTAGCAGCAGCAGTAGCCATTGTAAAAGAACTTTGCACCATGATGGACGCGCCCTATTAATTCGTTTGAACCCATTGAATGCCCGTTTTGCAAGCTTCGTTCTTTTTGCTTGCGCAGGATTCCTGGATCAACTGCATCTGGAGATTCATCAGGAGAATATTGGCCTGACTACTGCCGAGCGTTCTTGCAGTAAACATCATAGTCTCGGGCCACGATAGGAGAAGCTCTTCCAGACGTGGCCCAGATTACACAAAAGGCGTCTGCTGCGTCCTGTGTTCCTGCAAAGTGTTGAACGCTAATGGCCGCTCACCTACGTAGTCTCTGACCGTCAGCGAGTTATACTAGTGTCACACGGGACACTTTTGATCGCGATCGAGCACGATAGGGATCGAATTTCTCCATTGCGATTGGTTCGCTTACACAAGTTGAAGAAGGGAGCCAATCGCGATAGCCAAATGCGGTCCGGGCCGGTCCTGATGGCGACCGAAAGTACCCCGTATGACACCGGTATAACTTTGATCGTAGAACCGGCCAACTGCCAGGAACATGAATGTCGGCTATGAGAGCGCAGGTAAGAAAAATACTGCGACGCGTAAGGAAATATGGCACTCCGACTGCCGTCAATATTGAATCTTTAGAAAAGCTTCGCGAGCATTGACGCAACCGTTAATTGTTCGTGAGTTCTAAGACGGTTTCTGCGCTGATCGTCTCCGTGAACGCGCCACCTGTGCTACGGCGGCATGAAGGGCCACTGTAATGCGAAATTAATTCTGGGCGCTCCACTACGACTATTACCTATGTATACATATATCGATCGTAAAACAATGTCGATTATGCAATGTTTCTCAGATATATGTGCTTCTTGTGCAGGTGCGCAGTCCGCCAGTAGCTGCATTTTGTGATACCTCTTTCGTCTGGCCCCCATCCGTGGTGTAAACTATCGTGGCAGGAGCGTCATGGCTGATAACAAGGCAGATAGTCAACCTCTCAGGATATGATACGTCTTCTTGTAAAAGTAAGGAGTTTGATTTATCGCGAATAATGGGACGGTTTGCACACCGCCCAACTGTGAGGGTATTATTCTGGCCGCCAGAATAATATATCTGTAAAACATGTACGTCCTTTCATCTCAAAGCTTTCTGCGCGTCAGCGCTCTTCTGTACGACGTGGTTTCGGATTGGTTATAGTCCTATACTGACAAAAAGTGCTGAAATTTCCCGTGCCAACAGCAGTGCTGTAACAGACAGTCTAGTGAGTGGAGGAAACAGTTTTGAGTAGCACATGCTGCGATTTCACGTCGGGAAATTCACCGCTTATCTCATAGCACAATATCTCCAGCTTCCGGACTGGGCCCCGGTGTATTACAACGTAGGAACGCATGCACTTAATCGGGATAAAGGGGGCCAGACGTTGATACAAGCGCGCATTTGTTATCGATCAAAACATCGTACCGTTTTATGTTCTCTCTATTGGATGGTGTCATTATATTTTAGTCACACATTTAAACTGCCATGGCGCCTCCTTGCAAGTACTCAATCTCCATAACGTGGTATGCACGTCTGTGGCGCGCATGTCACTGCCCTATTAAATTATTCCCCTATTGTACTGATACTGATAAGATTGAGGACTGCGTAATAAGCCTTAGCTCACGTACCCGATATATATATATATATATATATATATATATATATATATATATATTTCACACTGGACAGAATCTAGTGTGAAACAGGCGCCGGCACATCATTTCGCACAGTTTCACTCATGGCTCACGGGGAATGGACCTATAGCACTTCCAGCATTACTTCAACGACTGTTGGGTTTCTGGACACCGAGTCCTGCTAACGTGGTTCCGAGAATCATCGGATGCTTTGGAGTCAGCTTTTGTTGTAAAGCTATGAAGGCTGCAGAAATACTTTAAACTTTCGCCTTCTTCACGATTATGATTTGCAATATTGTTGTATCTTTTTTTCCCGGTTTTCTAGTCACATAAAGGCTGCCAAGATTTTGGTATTTTTTTTCTTCAACGTGACGCTGATCATGTCTTTCGTGCGTTTCAGTAATGACCGGTTGCCCACTGTGTTTATTGCATGTTACGTCACGCTGGGATTCTGTGATCTTTGCACGTTGTTTTGCGTTGTCTCGTATCTGCTTTCCGCGTGGCCTCAAGCTTCCGCCAGCGGTCTAAAGTTTGCAACTCATTTCAAGAATAACATGTCAAATAAGATGAACTCAATTTATGAAAGCTGGTAATTTCAACGCGTGTAGACATTGATCTAGGCTGCAACGGTGGCGATGAGGCACCCTGTCCTCGATGTCGGTCGTGAGGGCCGTTCACGCCATTCTGCTTACCGGCGGGTCATCACGGCGGGTCAGCACGGTACGTCGAAAAGCTGGTGAGTGTTGCCTCCCGTCTTGAGGAGCAAGTGCTTTTCAAACCTATTTTTTTGCCTTTCTCAGCGTTTTTTTTTTACTTACATCCTTCCTCATACTTCAAAATGTCGTGAGCTCATTTGTGCCATCACGCACGTTTTGCAGCATGTCAACGCATTTGGCATGCACGCAGACGTGTTTTATGTGATCCGTAGTTGCATTCGCGCTGCATGATTCAATGTTGCGTGCTGCTCGTAGAAAAGTGAAAGTACGTAAATTGATGCCTGCCGAGACAACCGAATATGTAAATAATGTAAAGTTGTCAAGAATTCGTTCTAATGGCAAAATCTTTTACCTGAAATCAATGCACTTCCCTGTAAATCTTCGTCTTTCTCTCACCAGGGACTGATGCTACACGTAAGTAAAGACGATTTCATTTTACTTTGCATCGGAGCCGAACTCTAATTGTTTAATTGCTCGTCTACCCAACTTTCTTTTTTATTCACCCCTCTTCGACAACTTGTAACACAGGGAAGGAACGGTTACGGTGTAGTGAGATCTGTCGACTGAGTGTGTTCAGTGTTCATTACATGGCCTTGCACGTCTTCACTTATCAATGCGTATGCCCACGTGTATACGTACGCACTTATGCGCGTGTGCTTGCATGAGTGCAGCGCATCTCAGACGGCGTACTTTTAAGCGTCACATTAGTCAATGCCGGCGTGCGGTGCCGGCTCCTTGATAATCTCAAATTATGTATTTGTTAGTGGTGAGGTATAGTATCTGAAACAGCACATCACGTATATTATTTGTTATTTGCTTCTTATTTCGTTCGAGAATTTAGTGTCACTGAAAGAAACCGCAATGCACTAAGCCAGCGATAGCGACTCGGAAGCAACACCACAGCATTTGGTCGACGTGCGGGACACAGTACGGCGAATAATAAAGTGAAACTGCAACTGAAGTCTTGGTTGGCGTAAAAGCCTTGGTCCACCTTGCACGTCATAACATTTGCCGTCATTGTTGTAGCCATAACGGTTCTCAGTTTATCTGCGCGTTTTCATCAAATCAGATCTCCCGGTGCGAATTCCTCACCCCGCTTCGTCAACTGTCACTCCCACGATGACGAAACCCGGATCAGCGACCCCGACACGGAACCCGGTCATCACAACGCCCTCTCGTCCTATCACAACGCCCTCTCGTCCTATCACAACGCCCTCTCGTCCTACCACAACGCCCTCTCGTCCTCCCAACAGTAAGCCTTATTCGAGGCAACATTCATTTCATTTATTTTCACCTTAAAGGCCCGAAGGTGTTACTTAATGGATGAAAGGGGGGGGGGGGGGTGCGGTATCGGTTCCATGTGAAAGTGAAAGCTGCGAAAATATGGTCAAGAAATAAGAAGGTAGCACTGTTAGGAGCTTTGTATCGCAAATAACAAAGGCAATGGTGTTTACAACTGTGAGTGGAAGCAAATGGCACAGAGGAAACAAGAATAAGGGCAGAAAAAGTTAGATTAATCCTAACCCAAAGAAATGTGTAGTAGGTTTATGCTTTTACTGAAACAGCAAAGCACAAGAAACACGAGGCACGCTTGAATGGGCAATGCTTTAATGCACTTTCAAAACTGACAGAAAGAAAGAACGGCATTTCTCTTAATTGGTCCAAACCTACACTCGGATTGTGCAGTGCATCGGTACTTTCTCGCGAAATTTTATGCGGTCTGTACACATCACACTGCTAACGATTCCGACTAGAAAAGCCATATACTATGGCTTATACTAAGCCATATGGCTTATATGGCATATGGCTATGGCTTATACTAAGCCATATACCATGGCAGCAAAAAATGTGAGAACTTCTAGAAAAAAAAAAGATTCCCCGACGTTTACGATACTCCCTAATGCGAAATATGAGTGCACCTCTGTACGTGTTTTCATTTCCCGACATATCGAGGCGAAGAATTTGAGAAAGACACGTAGCAGAGTCGACAATCGTTGTATATCTGATCTGCGAATCAAGTGCGTCGGCTTTCATACATGAATCGTAGAAGGTTCCAATGTAATCGCTGGTGCCACTGGGCTTCCAGAAAGTACTACACAATACACAAGTCGCGCATACAATCAGGCTACAAAACAATCGCAAACCATGACAATCGAAACAAGCGCGAACGAGACCAAACCATGCAAATCAATCAAGGAGGTTTAAATAAACCTGCAGGAGCGGAGGTAGCCTATACCTATACCAATGGGCGGCCGTGAAGCCGCGCCGCACGCAATAATAAGCATATTAGTGGGCGCGCGCATGCTAATAAGCTGACAGAGAAAATAAGTTCAACGTTAACGAAAATGCACGCAGCTCAGATGGGTACGTGCCTTTCTGGTCTTTTCCTGCCCTGTTGAGGAGTTGCTGTATATCAGGGGAAAAGGCTGCAGCGCACACCCCATGCCCTCCTCAGGCATGAGCTTTTGGTCCCTGATATCCCTTATTATCTCTTGAGCAGTCTCGTTCTTGCTGGTTTATCTCAGCTTGCTCAATTGCAGAATTTTCATTTCTTCTTGAGCTGTGTTATCTCCTCTTGAGAAAGATGGAGCATTTCTTTGTAATGCTGCTTTGTAGGTGATGCAAGTGGCCCATATTCAACAACTTCGTCAACTTCTACACCTCTGTCAGCTGGCGTGCTCCAGGGCCTCAGGTGGTGGTCTCTTTTTATTCAGCTGGAACGAGAATTGCACAATTTAAGATTACTGGCTCTACTCGCTGCGTTGCGTAAAGCAAACACAAATATAAGAACAGAAAATGCGCAAATGTAAAACAAAACATCTGGCTCGTATACCGCCCTAACGACGCTACTTAACATCTCGGAGTTGTAGGCAACCCTTTTAAGACAACACAGCAACCGATGACGAAATCTAGAGAGCCGCCTATTTAATTTCAGCGAATAGCAAAAGGTGGGTTCTTTTCCCATTCCCGCTCGGCGCTGGCGATATCAACCACGTGATATCAACTAGCACAAGAATGTGTACTCACCGGCTTTTGCAGGTGCTTTGGAAATGCGTCAAACACGGTCGGGACTACTTGCCGGTCGCAGCCGTATCGTCTGCCCGGTACGGTCGAAACAATCCAGCATGGAGTGCTTCGCACATATGTGATCGCCGTGTTTTGGCTTCTAGCCTTCCCACCGAACAGCCCGCTCCCACGTGCTTCGCACATTTGTTTCCTTAGGAAACGTGTTTGGAAAAAACAATGACCGCCAGATGTGAAATTGCAGACAGATTGCGAGCTGTCAGTATCTGTTGCGACTAGCGGAGAAATTTTCATGAAGCTCAACATGTGGTACTTACAAGTGAAACGTAATCTCAGCGTCCTTTCTCGCTCGACTTGTGCAGTCTAACGCAACGCACGATGCAACCATTACAACGTCCGTACGCCACCACGCTGACTAAGCACTGCGGCTGCCGTGGCGGAAGGCGCGCTTTCTGCCTTTGACAAAATGGCGGCACGCAGCTTCAGCTCAGGGGCGCCCCTCCACTAAAGCAAGTTTTATTTAAACCTCCTTGAAACCAAACAAGCGCGAGCGAGAGCTGACGCGAGCAAACGGTAGTACGAAACCAGCGGTCCGGCTGATACTAGATACGAGTAGGCAGTGAGCGTACTGGCGGGTCCGCATGAAACCAGTTCCCCGCGCGCAAGTCACTGAAGGGGCCGCTCTCATAAGCCTCCGCCGTTAGCGGCTCCCGTCTTTCATCTTTCGCTGTTGTGCTCGTTCGCTCGGTTACGCCGCCGCCGACGTTCGCCGCAGGAACGGGCCCTTAAGAGCTGCGCTCTTAAAGAAAATCGAAATGCTCAGAAAATCAGGAAGGGTGCCACACGTTTTGTGTTAGCACTAATGTCTGCCCAAGCGTTGGGTGCTAAGCCGAATTGTCCACTCTGGCTTTCCTGGCTTTCCCCTTAGCTTTCTCAATGCCTGTCTTTACGTCATTCCCATCTTTCAGAACAGATCCACCTCACACTCGCTGCGTTCTCTCAGTGACTATGGCGGTCTGCTGCTGAACAAGAACAAGGTCGCGGGCGCGATTCCCAGCCGCAGCGACCGCATCCGCACGGGTGCGGAACGTAAACAAGCTGGTGTACTGGGCGCGCCTCCACTAACTCACTATGCAGACTCGGGGTGTTAGCATCACATTTCTTTTTTTAATTTAACATGGAGAACTTCGTCTGGGCGTTTTCTTTTGTCTGATTTGCCGGGTTTAGCATGGCTGCATGCTGAGTAGCTCGTTATCTCAACGGATATATATATATATATATATATATATACAGGGTGTTTCAGCGAAACCTTTCGAAAATTCTTAAAGGTTGCCTGCGGCAGATAGCACAATTCTAGTTCATGAGCTGGTCTACTCGAAGAGGCGGACATTATACTTGCACAAGAAATTGAAATGCATAGTCGAATAATTAACAGAAATTCACTAATTAGGTTTTTAACTAATTACGTGATGGCCCATATTGCAATTTACAAATTGTAGCCGTGGAGTTCGCAAGGCGGATCCACTTGGAACAAATTCTCGGGATGACACCAGTTTCAAGATGGTAATTCCCGAACTTTGCGGAGAAATGCATTGGCGTTCCAGTTAGGTTCTTAAGAAAACGTCGCTTTATGCATTGAAGCACAAAATTAACTGGAACGCCAATGCATTTCTCCGCAAAGTTCGGGAATTAATATCTCGAAACTGGTGTCATCCTGAAAATTAATTCTAAGTGGATCCGCCTTGCGAACTCCACGGCTACAATTTGTAAATTGCAATATGGGCCATCAGGTGATTAGTTAAAAACTTAATTAGTAAATTTTTTCTAATTAGTCGATTAAGCATTTCAATGTTTTTTGCAAGTAATGTCCGCCTCTTTGAGTAGACCATCTTACTCACTAGAATTGGGCTATCTGCCATAGGCAACCTTAAATAAACTTTGAAGGTGTTCGCTGAAACACCCTGTATATCCTTGATGAAGGCCGACACACACACACACACACACACACGTATATATATATACAAGCATATCATAATGAGCCAACAAACAATAACACCAAGGAAAACATAGGGGAAAATTACTTGTACTTAATAATTTAATTAAAGAAATGATAAATATAATGAAAATTGATGAAGAAACAACTGTCCCCAAGTGGGGAACGAACCCACGTCTTCGCATTACGCGTGCGATGCTCTCACCATTGAGCTACCGCGGAACCGTTTTCTCATCCACTTTCTGGGGTATTTATGTTTTACAACTAGAACTAACCCTGGGAGTGTTAGCCAGCGCCACCACTCACAACCCATTGGGCGGATGTGGAACATCCTTTCTGCAGCAGGCGTCACGAGCACGTGATCCTTTTGGGTGATGGCAACTGGTCAATAAACCCACATATGCTACCTGAAGGCATTATTGTTGCCGGATTAGAGCCATCGTTATGTAGTGAACGAGAAGAAAGGGAACCGAGGGGCCCGATTTTAATCTGTACAATATATATATATATATATATATATATATATACATATATATTGTACAGATGAAGATGAAGTGCCTCACATGCCTTTCTATATAATGCCGGACTGCAACTAAACACGAAGAAGTGCCATTTAGCAAGCTCAACGATTAAAGTCCTGCAGGTCATCTCGTTAGCACAGGCGGCATCCAGCCTGATCCGGACAAAATTTCCGCAGCGCTCAACTTTCCACGCCCACTTCGTGCAAAAGAACTGCGCAGCTTCCTTGGACTCGCCTCATACTTTCGACGTTGCATCCCGAACTTCGCCAGCATTTCCTCCGCCCTCCACAAGCTCCTTGCTAGGTACAGTTCTTTCGATTGGAACGATCAGCGTAAAGTCCGCATAAATGCTTACAATATATATATATATATATATATATATATATATATATATATATATGGCATATCGTGGCATATCGCATGTCCAACGCTGCGGCGTTTGGTGTTTTCATTTGTGAGTGCTGTAGTGCACAAACTTAAAAAAATGGCATGCTAATGAAGTTATCACCTTTGTGGCGGATAAACAAACAGTTCATGAGCTTGCACGTTGCATAGGTTGAAAGTAAGCACAGTTGAACGCATAGCCGTGATTTGTATAGGATTTACATAATCGTGCGACTAAAACTTCACGTACATTTCTACATGCGTTCAAGATATAAACAATTTTCTTTCCTGAAATGTTTTTCATTCTCCGTGCATTTCTAAATAAAGAACGCACCGCAAATGGTTGTTCTAAACTAGATTTCGCTTCCAACCGTTTGAGGTCCCATTAAAGAAAACCTAATTGCCTGACTACATATAGTGCAAGATAACTGAGTTCGTTTTATCCTCTCTAACTGTAACCTATGTGCCGGCATAACTTCCACAAAAGCTAACCTCTTCTTTCTTCTTAGCATATCATCGTAAAGTAGACCAACTATGTTGATTTCAAAAGCAATTCCATCAAAACAGCACTTTCGATGCCCTAATTACTGGTCCGCCACACGTGTGATACCGTGAATAACAGCTTTGCCGCAGAACAGTATATTCGTGAACACATCAGATTGCAAGCTCTTGCGCAAGTAAGAAAGGCAGATGATACTCTTGGCATCCATGAAGGTGCAGCGATACTCTCGCATGGCTGCAGGACTCTGGGTTCTTCCGAGCGAATTAACCGCGTACACATTGCATGTTCGATTTCTCCTCAGTGAAGCCCCCCTTGGTGTGCCACATGGTGTCTCCGCAGTACCAGACAGATCCCATTGAGAAAGAAAAGATTGTCAACAGTCTGGTGCCTAGTCCGGGAGTGTGCGACTACATCATGTTCGATATTCCACAGGAGGCGGATGGGAAGTACAACCGTGAGTGCACCCTTTAACCACTACGCTTCCGATGCGCAAACGATCGATCGTGTAACAAGCTTTGGGTGCACGTAGAGGTGCACGAAATAGAAACACTAACAGTAGATTCCACTGGTCTGAGAGTATAATAGGGGTTTGTGCTCCTTTAGTATAGTTATGCCTTTTGTGTATACATAAGATGGTCTAAAAGGGTGGTCTCAGAAAGTTTCGAGACTGGCACTGCTTTGAAAAAAGTAATTTATTTATGCACATTAAAACACTGTCACCTTAGAAATCGTCACCTGACATTGTAATACAGCGCTCCCAGCGTTCCTGTCAATTAGCGAACATGTCCTGTAAGTCCCCTTTGGGGAACAAGTGGAACACTCTTCTGTGACTCGAACTTGATTCAAGCAATCGTCTCAGAATAGGCGACCTTTTGAGCTGGGTGTTTAATTTTAGGGAGGGAGCGAAATAAGCAGAATCGATCGAAGCCCAACGAGTGACCTTGTCTTTCGCATTAAGGATCATCACAGGGACGGGAGTTAGGTTGGCGGGTACGACCCTGAGACCAAGCAGCAGTCGTCGCAGTTGAAAAGCGCAACGACTTCCCCACTCTAAGTTTCCATGGTCATCGTTGCGCGCGCCTGCCACGCGCCCGCTCGCACACCGCAACTGGCTTGGCGCCACCTCTGCTTCCTCCACTCTTGGGTACAGTTGTGCGCGCCGCAAGTAGACGTGCCCTGGTTGCGCTAGCTGCGCTATGTTGCGCGTGGGCCTCTTCTTGCAGCTACAACAATGGGCCCTCGAAAGTTTCAAGCAGAAGAGGAGTGTAAGAGTGTAAAGGCTCTACAGAGACTAGAGAGTATGCGGCGAGGCAGGAGGCGAAGTGACGGGTCGACGGGACACGCGTGACCTTTGAGTGCGAGCTACAAGAGAAACGATGCGCGGCCGAAGAACAGCGCCACGCCAAGCGAATGGCCGCTGAACTGGCCGACGAGACCAAGCGGTGGCGATTGAAGGACCGCCACTTGCAGGACACAGTCGCGTACTTTCAAAAGCACTTTATCGAAAGCGAATTACACGCAGCGTGTAGCGTCTCTGTCAAGGAGGTTTAAGAAAAATTGCCGCGGTTGAACGTGGTTAAACCAAGCTTGTCGAGCAATATCACCGTTTTGCTTGTCTTGGGAAAGGACACAGACGCTGCTCGCCGCGGCAGCAGCAGCGAGCGAATTGACCTTCATGCTGAGTCTCGCTTCAACACGAACTAAGCATCGAAAGCGCAGCTCATACGAAGCTACCAGCACTTGGCGCACTTTGCACACATCGCCGATGGCTTTGAGGATGAGGTCCGCGCGACCACGCCCTTTGGCCACATCGCAGATCACTTTCAAGATATGGGCGCCCACTCGGCGTACGTAGCAGCCGCCGGTAGTGGCAGGCTGTCCCAGTTTGAGCTTGCTGAGCTTGAAGGTCAGATTTACGGAACCAGGCGCATTCTGGGTTTGTACCTGGAGTAATAGAGCTATCGCTATAAAGAATCTAAGTGGCAGCCCTCACACATTCTTAGCAGCAGAGGTGAAGCCAGCGCTCTCCCCGACTTCAACCTTGAAAGCATGCTGACTAGATGGAGAACAGTCGCAGTTCAACTGCTTTTGCTCTGTTTATTTAAATTTTAGAGAGAGAGGCAGAATAGTGATATAATGATCTTCCATACAAGTTGCCAAGACCTTCAAGCTTCATCTTAAAGCTAGTGACGCAAACACACATCGAGAAGTATCTGTAGTGCAAAATTGTCCTTGTGAAAGCTTTTGGAACTGAGAAGAAAACGCCACCTTTTCTGCGCCACATGCTAAGGGTACTCGATTTTCCTAGTAAGATTGTGGTGGCCGGCTTCACCTTTAGGATATCACCTCCACTCGAGGATATTCTTTCAACCTCCTTGGTCTGCGACCCCCTGTGGTTCCGATTGTACGTCGCGAGGGTTTCGCGGAACGCGTATGTGACCATCCTCGATTGAGTGTTTCCCCGGGATGATGGGAATTCGTTCGGGCTTTGCGCCACATACAGGGGAGAAATACTTCACATTGACTTAGATAATCATCGAGGGTCGCTTCTGCCGCAATTTTTTTACACTGGCCCCAAGCCCTGCAAATTGTTACGGTACGTGTGAAGCCAATGGCATAAACAGTAGTCAGTCTAATGAAGATGACGAGAAAATAATGGCATTTGTTGAATTTGCCCTTAACGAATATTCTCCTTCATAACATACTCTGGCAAGAGGCACCACCTACGTTTATATCAATGTATTATTTGTACTAAAGAAAGACAAAGAATACTACCAACCACAGAAGTTTTCGACGCCAAAGGATCACTAAAAGCAGTGAGGTCCAGAAAGTAGCCCAGCTGCAATCACAGCACCCGTATAACCTGCGAGCACTGAGTTACATGCTGTGTTTGGTAGAGGAAGACCTTCCATTCGGTAAATATGGAGACTGCATATATTTTTTCGCAATTTGGCATGATTTCGCGCATTGCGGATACTTTATTGTTCATTACATTTTAGCTGTGCCGCTTGCAAGTGCACAATGTTCTTGCATAGCATCGCAGGGTATACTTCAGAAACTGATCCGTTCTATCAGCTGATTTACAGAGTCCACCTAAATCCCAGCTCTTTCGAGGGTGCGTGTCCCTAAATACAGATGGGGCTCGTGCAAGCGGGCGAAATTTAGACAAACTCGTATCTTGCCAAATATTTCTGCGCGGGATGAAGGAATGTGACGGCGCCGCACATAGCCCTAGATTTTTTTCTCCTATACTATTTCTAGTACAAAGTTCCATAGTTAAGCTAATGGCCTCCGACATCCGATGGTACGCCCGCGTGTGCTCGGCGAATCTCGGAGGCATTGTGCTTCAGAGGTCCCAAAAGTAGCCAGTTTGGTGGCATCTAGTCAAACCTGACAAAGCTGCAAAGAGTCATCAATCTGTGCTCGGCTTTGCAGGCGCAGCCTACGAACAGCTGGGACGATATGCCACCGTGTCCAAGTGCATGTTCAGCGTCAACGTCTACGATACCGTTGTGTCGTCTCTTACGACGACTCTCGACAAAACTACGCTGACAGACACTGCACGGGACATACTGCAAACAGTACCGCTGTACGGCTTTGGGATCCTCGGGGAAGTGAGTCTGCTGAATGCGTCGGTGTATAGCCGCGCCATACTGACGATCAACGCTGGGATTCTAAATAGTGTCTACGAGGTGAGTTTTGACAGTGCGTTAGACATGTCAATGCCAGATTTATTCAACAAGATGGGCCACGTTTCCAGCTTCGTGTTCAGGATTCGACTGTGGTATCGGCTGAGCTTAAGGGCACCTGCCCAGGTTTACCTTCCTGACGTTGCTTTTACCTTGTCGCGTAGTCACTTAAAATCATAGCGATTACTTTGTTTCGAGGTTGGGAGAGTGGTTGCAAGGAGTCTAGTCGTGACAAGTGGACACCAGGAGCGAAAATGAGCCCGGATGAACTGAGAAATAACTGGTCTAGGAATAGAACTGCGCCACTGTTGTCGGCGTAAACCTGAGAAGGCAGCATAGCGGCGTCACTTTTCACATGTAAAAACAGTCAGAGATGCTGTGCATCGAAAAAGTTGCAGCGATAAGATATGGTCTATGTGAAATTTTGCAGATATCTTTCTTGTTCTTTCTGTCCATTGTTTTGTTTACTTGCTATCGCTGTTCGATGTTTTTATTGTATGCATACGCAATTCTGGCCAAGGCCTGGCACTAAGACCAGCCGTATGTACCAAATAACTAAATAATTAAATAAATAAATAAATAAACAAATAAGAAGAATGACGTCATTGCCGCACTGACTTGTGAAAATGGACCTGAATGTAATATTAAAAAAGCAAATACGTTGCATCTGGACATTATTGAAAATTCAGCTTTACCAATTTGCTTAATGTGCACACTCGATCAAAATAAAAGTAAGTTCCCAAATTTTATTCGAGTTTTTTTTTACTGACTTTTTAGAACACTTACCACACAAAAGTGCTCAATGCGACTTTTATGTCAAGCAGAAATGTTACCTGTTGCAGGAGATGTCAGATTTGAATTCATGCACCACAAGTAATTGCTTATTAAAAACAAATTCGATGTTTCCTTTCATAATGATAGTGACTACCTGCATAAAATTATGGATTATGTCGCTCCACAATGTTCTGTATTGCTAGAACGTGGTGCGCCCTCTGTGCCGTGTTCTGACAAGTAGGTAGGCAGCTACTGGCAGAGTGTGACCCCCAATATTGTTGACCCAGCGCCAAATACACAGATCAGCACAAATTGAAACGTAAGCAATTTCTAAACTATTCTTATGCGCTGCCTAATTCTTAATTTCACCCGCGTTTGTGACAGTGGCTTAAGTCAGCCTCCGAAACCTACTCGAGGTATTAAGTCGCAAACAAAGTAACAGAGAAAGCCCAGACAAAACAATTACTCGTCGTGTCTTTGTGTCTTGTCGCTTTAATACATCAGGTATATATGAAATAGCTGAGCTGCCTACCCTCCGAAACATTCAATTTAGGATACTCTATGGTTGAAAACTGGCTACAGAGCAATTGCACGTCGCATGTCGATGTAATTAGTCGTTAACAGACGCTCTGATCAGTCCTTTCTCGTTAGCGTTTCCATTTATGCTGATTGTATATTGCTGTACTTTCAAGAGCGATTTCAAAGGACAAATAGGGTGTCCGCAGTTTTGTAGTGAGATAGATTTTGGTGTGTCTTAGTATAATACTAACCATCGTTGTCTTCTTAGGGTTCTCAAAAGGCAAGCATTGAATGAATATAGACTGGTGGAATATCATACCTGTTATTTGGACAGCGTATGAGACCTAGAAGCGAGAACCACTAAATAAGGCATGCAAAAAAAAGAGAAAAGTTGAAGTCAAGTGCTGTGGTTAATTTAGATCCAGTGGACTGCAGAATGAAGCAGAATTATCTGCATCTGCATGCTGTTAGTCTCAAGTCCGGTGGGCTGTTTCGGGTCACTGCCCTCACTCGGTAAAATAATGCCAGGACGTCTGGAACCTCATACCATCATTCAAACGTGACACTTCGATTTCCAGTTGACTGTAAAATCTATTGATGAACGCAGTATGGTGCAGTTTTTTCATATTACAGCAATAATGACGACGCCAGGTGGGTCTGCGTGTGATTAAGCTCCCACCCTTTTAGAGCACTACATGTAAAGCGGTGCTGCTGAGCAGCAAACAATGCTTAAGATGGGGTAGTTAGCGGAGTTCTGCCTTATTGCGTTAGCAAACAACTCCGACAACAACGAACATAGAGGAATGAGTTAGTAGAGTTCCACCTTATCGCGTTAGCAAACAACTCCGACAACAACGAACATAGAGGAACGCAAGTTGTCAATGGGTGTTTATCGGAAACTCAAGGCGGGAGAAACGTGAACCGATGAAATAAAAAGTCGCAGTTTCGCCCGAAAGGCGAAGCATCGATTGCGACAGCAAATTAATGGACAGCTATACAAAGTAAGGATAGTAGTTTTATTGGCCGTGTAAACTTGTAAATACAGGCACACTAAGTTAACAAGCACGTTGTCCCGCGTGCACAAGCAAACATGAACGCTTCTCACTAGATGACCGCGGAAACCGGCTGTCAAAACGCTGGAGTGAGTAAGCGCAGCAGCGAGCCAATTGATCTTCACGCCGGCCCTCGCATCAACGCGATCTTAGCCGCGAAAACGCAGGGAGGTCAGACTGTGCCCCCGCCGCAGATGGCATTTCAAGATACAACCGCGCAGGGGGGGGGGGGGGGCGCTCGCGGCGCAGAACATCTGAATTCACAAGCACGAAGAACAGACAAATCCAATTACTAGCCATCATTAGCATGGAGGATGAACGGTCGCGGCACCAGAATTCCGTTTAGCAATTATTGTAGAAAACTCTTTGAATCACGTGACTTTGCCTTCAATCGCTGCGGAGCAAGTCCGTTTGCTTTCTCTCACAAGCCGATAGAAGGAGTGCTGACGCACTGGGCTACAGTTCTAGATAACATGGCATGCGGTTCCGAAATTTATCTCCCTGTTTGATCTACGATCCTCCTAGAATTGAAGTGACAGCTACAATGCGCCCACATTTGCATCTCGGGCTGTGCGCTGCCAATATTCAGAGGCATTAGTGAGGCGTACTTGTTCTCCTTGAGCCAGTGGTTCAAGCAACGTGCTGTTCGTGACGTAGATTCTTTTGCACGATAGTGGAATCTTGTAGCCGCCACAGAAATTCACTCCGTCGTATCTGCTACAAAAGGATTTTTTTTTATTTCTTCATAGTTTTAGATGAGGTGACTTGGTTATATAGGAGTAAAACAAATCAATTCCATAGAAGAGAGGCTTGTCAAAACAAGCGAATGGAAGTTGCTCTGCCTTTTCAAATATAGCCTGACGAATGAATGTAGCATGTGTTAGCGGAAACTTGCTGTGCCAGCGTTGTTCGATAGAGGGGCAATCCGCCCCAGCTTGTGGCCTTAATAGCGCCAGCAGTGCGCTTGTAGAAGCAACGTATCTATCAACCAAAGAAAATCACCACCCAAGCACTCTGTACAGATGGTTACCCAGCGAAGCTGAAACGTGTGGCCCCGGTGTTTATCACTGGGTTAATGCCGGCGATACATTAAAGTCGTTCTCAGTTATTGATTACGTCCTTGTTTTTCTTAATGAGGTTACACACACGTTCGACTGCGACGGAGCGAACCACGTCACTGACGGTACGCCCGCAGTTCACCGTTGTCGCGTTACCGCTCACGGTTCTTCAAAATTAAACTGCGTCAAAATTAAATCTGTCCGTCACGTAAGACAATGAATGGCTCATACTACCTTGAGCAATGGCCCATACCCCCGTAAACGTGGTCTCCCCGTTATGACGACAGAAGAGAAGTAAAATTCTACGCTGGAATGATGAGCGGCAACGGAGGCAGCTGTGGAGGAAGACGACGACGACGAACGCGCGAGCAATGGCACGAGCGCGTTCGCGCGGTTGCACCGAGGTGCGCCAACGAGCCAGCTGTGGAAGAAGACGACGACGCTCGAGCCATTGCTTATGATGATAGTTTTCGGCGTACAGGTGACAGACGGACGAATCGGCTAGCCATATACAGCGGCGCTGTAAAAAAAAATTATGCGAAAATATGGCTAGCATAAATAAAGAAACACGTTGTGTGCTATACCTGCACGTATGCGTGAAGGTATGGTTAAAAGGGTATTGATAATAAAGTTTGTTCTAATGAATTATCATACTTGCCTGTGCGCAGGACTGATAATGACAGCTTTTGGGTTTGCTTTTTTGTTGCGGGACACAATACAGGGTTCTAAATAATTTCTGTGGTCCAGGTCGCCCAGAAATGGGCTAAAGACGTCAAATGACCAATATTGAAAAAAAAAAGAAACGCTTATTTATTCAACACGACGTAAACGCGAAGGTGAATACGCATGCGCATCAGAAACTGCGATAACAAGCATTTCAAAGATGAATCAAGACCAACTAGAGCTGTTGTCAGTTCTGTTATTAGCGTGACGTTAAGCCTATCGGAAATGCTCACATGTCGTCAGGTGCATGACGCATTATTCTTGTACAGGATACAGCTCTGACAGAAGCATTAGGTAGCGATAACTCACACCGTTTCACCATCGTAGTTTCCGAGGCCATAGCGGTCCCGAATTAGCGCGTATACCTCCTTTATTACCTACAAGCGAAGGTTTGTGTCGTACACTAGAACAGCCAATAGAAGAGGGAACTTTCACGGACAAAATTTTCTCAGCAATTTGTGGGACGTGCGTCGTCGCAACTGTAGCCACAGTGAAGCTTTCTCAGCATTTTGATTTCATGCACCTAAAGATAAAAAAAGTAAACGAAATATTTTGTGTCTCAACTTTTGATAGATGAATAAATCTGGTTCTGAGAAATAATAACTGTAGACAGTTTCATAAATTATCTGAAGCAGATTTTTTGTGACTGGGCCCTAGTCGTAACGAACTGTCTGTTACACTTCTATGCAGCGATTCACCGAAGTCATGACAGGACTTGGCATTGGCAAAAGCGAAGTTGCCAACTTCTTCGCCTTCAGACCACGATATCTGGCCATACTTCCACAGTCTTATCAGGGACTCTTGGAAGGCCTTAACACCATTTCGAAGTAAGCGAAATGTACTTAGGAATATTCTTTTACTCGGTCATAGAACTGTGCTCTAGTTCATATTTACGTTTTGGAAGAAACAGGAAGCACGAACACATCCTTCCTATCTGCCATCTTTTGAACATTCTGCTACAATGAGCTATAGAAAGTCATATTGTTTTGACATGCTTTTCATCCTAAGAAATGGAGAGAGCGCACGCATACAACACTGACCAAAGCAAATAACCGAATGCATTCGGCGTCACATTGTGTACCTACAAGGGTTGCGCTCCCTGGCTAAGTATGTCGTAATTCGGTATTCTGTAAGCAATGACATACATGCGACATTTTATTACCCTTAAATTCGGGAAGCATAATATTTCAACAAAGCACAAAGTAGTTGAAATGTTGCCAAAACCGCCAGAAGAAACAAGTGAGGGGGGAGGGGAGTGGGGGAAACTTTCCCATTCTTTGGCACCCATCATCATTGAAGCGGTACAAGTGCCCCGATTTGAAGTAAAAGTACCATCACTGAATGGGAGACAGGCGTAGATTTATGTATAGATGTACGTTAAACTGATATACTTGTAAAAAAAATTGAAGGACGCTTAAGCTTCGCCTTTAAGAATGGAACACGATAGCATTCAGAGATCCTTGGCTGCTTATTAAGCTTGCTGGCAACTGCAGCTTTCTTTTTTCTCCAAATTCGTCAGCGCGTGCGGCTGCTCAGGACGCGAGCGCCATCTGGATGGTATTTTTTGCAAGGAGCAAACCGCGGCGCGGCGCTGCATGAGTGGCAGAAATGCTGAAAAAAAGGGCTTGTGTTTGAGTTTCCACGTACGAGAATTATGTTTTCTCGTATACTTAAAATTACAGTCCGACGCTATCCCTTCTGTAGGTTTTGGTTACGTCGTACTTTACGATTTTCCTGACGCATTTTGCTTCGAGAAATTCGATTAGTTTCCCATCGCCTCTGCTCCCCGCGGAGAGGGCCTGCGTGGTCGGGGTGGTTATGGATGATTTCCTTGGCCGCGGACCAACACCGACGCTGACGCCGACGCCGGATTTTCTGCGACAAGGGGCCTTAAACGCTATAGCGTTAAAATTCTAGGCTTTTGCGTGTCAGAACCACGATCTAATTATGAGGTAGGCCATAATGGGAGCCTACAGATAAATTTTGACTGAATGGGGTGCTTTAAGGTGGACCCAATCTAAGTACATCGGCGTTCTTGTACTTCGCCCCCATAGAAATGCAGTCACCACGGCCTGAACAAACCCGGGACCTCGAGCTGCATGAAAGTAGACCAAGCAATTTAGAACCCCTTGGAAAGAGAAAAAAAAAGTACAGTTGAGTCCAAAATGTCATGTTTGTTTCCAACTTCACTGAGAAATCCGTTCCACCCAAATGATTCGTATTCAGTTTCATCTGTTTAGTGACTAATTGTGTTTGGGGGAAAACCAGGCTGGTGAGCAAGCAATTGGCAACAATAGTATTGATTCTAGGAGCACTAGAGGAGAGATGATGGTAGAATTCGCGGAAATGAATAGGCTGCGAATAATGAATACATTCTTCAGGAAGCCCGAAACATGAAGTGGACCTGGAAAAGCCCTAATGGAGAAACAAGGAATGAAATAGATTTCATACTTTCTGCCGATCCCAGCATAGTGCAGGATGTAGAAGTGCTAGGTATGGTTAAGTGAAGTGATCATAGGTAAGCGATGTCTAGGATTTCTTTCACTTTGGAGAAAGAAAGAGAAAAATTAGTCAAGCAGAAACAGGCAAACCTAGACGCAGTAAGGGTAAAAGCAGACCAATTCAGGCTGATACTCGTAAATAAATATGCAGCTTTAGAACGTAAAGGTGCAGATAGCATAGATGTAATGAATGAAACCGTAACTAGGTTGATCTCCGAAGCAGCAACTGAAGTGAGTGGTAAGACACCAAGGCAACCATTAGGTAAGCTCTCCCAAGTAACAAAGGACTTAATAAAGAAACGGCAAAACATGAAAGTGTCAAACTCAAGAGATAAGATAGAAATCGCTGAACTGTCAAAACTGATTAACAAGAAGGAAATAAGGAATATTCGAAATTATAACGTGGGAAAGATTGAGGAAGACGTAAAATACGGATGCAGCACGAAATATGTGAGAAGAAAACTTGGCATAGAACAAGGCAAGATGTATTCACTAAAAAATAAGCAGGGTAATATCATCAGCAATGTAAATGACATAGTTAAAGCAGCGGAAGAATTCAACGCTGACGTGTGCAGTGCCCTGAGCAGCCAAGCTACTTTCATTCGAAGTGGTCATGAACAGGTTACCGAGCCTCCTTCTATCACTAGTGATGAAGTTAGAAGGGCCTTGCAAGACATGACCAAGAGAAAAGCCGCTGGAGAAGTTGGAGTAGCAGTCGATTTATTGAAAGATGCGGGAGATGTTATGCTTGAAAAGCTTCCAGCCCTTTATACGCAATGCCTTATGACTTCAAGTACACCAGAGAGCTGAAAGAACACCAATATTATACTAATCCATAAGAAGAGAGACGTTAAAGAATTGAAGAATATATAACCATTAACTTGCTTTCAGAATAGACCGATCCCACCGGCCAGTTTCACGACGCCACCGCTGCCGCGGTGCATGCTGGTACTTGTAGTCATCCGGCCGCTCGAGCCGCCCGGAGTGCCTGTGCGTCCTGTTTCCGAACGCTTTTTGGCAATTTTTATGGTTCGTGTAGAGCCATCGTGCGATGGGAGGATTGACCTGCTGCGTTCTTGGGTGCTAGAACAACCACACAAGGGACAAAGGCTTCGGGTTCTATGTGTTTTCTAAAGAGCGAAAGCTTCGAGAGAAGTGGATCCAACGGATTAATAGGTGGTAGTGGTACTACACAGCGCGAGAAGAAATACGGGGACGAATAGCGGCCGCATTTCGATGGGGGCAAAATGCGAAAACACCCGTGTACTTAGATTTTCCGGAATTTATAGATTTATCGATTATCTATTAGCTATTGGCTATCGATTACCTATCCCAAGCTATTGACCACGTATTTGGGCTAGGCTGAGCACTACCAAGTCATGCCCAGCATTTCCCGTAATTTATTGATTATTGATTGATTATCGATTAGGTATTGATTGCCTATCGCAAGGTATTGGCCACGTATTTTGGCTAGGCTAAGCAATACCAAGTTATGTCCAGCATTTTCCGGAATTTATTGATTATTGATTGATTATCGATTAGCTATTGATTGCCTATCGCAAGGTATTGGCCACGTATTTGGGCTAGGCAAAGAACTACCAAGTCATCCCCAGCATTTTCAGGAATTGATTATTCATCGATTATTGATTAGCTATTGATTGCCTATCGCAATGATTGGCCACGTTTTTGGGCTAGGCTAAGAACTACCATGTCATCCTCAGCATTTTCCGTAATTGATTATTCATCGATTATCGACTACATACAAAGCTCGAACAAATATGATACCCAACGCGTTATCAGCGGGTAACAACCGAAATGAAGGAGCCGCAGGCTCTTTTCATCATTCCCCTCACATGCTGCAATGAACAGCTGATGTAATTTCTTAAAATACATGACGAATGTTTCTCGGTGGTGGAGTCGTAGAGATGTCTGGGAAGCTCGTGCGCAGTACTCAACGAGCGCGGATTGCGGTTACAGTGGCTGCACTACGGTTGTGTGGTTGACCAGTTGACTACAACCAAGATGGTGGCCGTGCTACTTCCGGAAAGCCGGCGCATGCGCAGATCGGTCGGTGGGATCGGTCTATTGTACAAAATATTCACCAAGATAATTTTCAATAGAATCATGCCAAGACTTGACTTCAGTCAACCAAGAGGACAGGCTGGCTTCAAGAAGGGATACTCTGCGATGGATCATATTAATTTCATCAATCAGGTAATTGAAAAATCTGCGGAGTACAATCAACCTTTCTACATAGCTTTTATAGATTATGAAAAGGCATTTGATTCAGTAGAGATGCCAGCAGTCATAGAGGCATTGCGTAATCAAGGAGTGCAGGAGGCATACGTGAATATCTTGGCAAATATCTGCAAGGATTCCACAGCTACCTTGGTTATCCACAATAAAAGTAGGAAGTTACCTATCAAGAAAAGGGTCAGGCAACGAGACAATCTCTCCAATGCTATTCACTGCATGCTTAGAAAAGGTATTCAAGCTCTTTGATTGGGAAGGCTTAGGAGCGAGGGTCATCGGCGAATATCTGAGCAACGTTCGGTTTGCAGATGACATTGTCGTATTCAGCAACAATGGGGACGAATTACAACAAATGATTCAGGACCTAAACCGAGAGAGTGTAAGAGTGGGGTTTAATATTATTATGCAGATGACAAAGACAGTGTTAAGTAGCCTGCACGGGAACAAGGATTGCGCATCTCCAGTCAGCCTCTAAAGTCTGTAAAGGAGTACGTTTAGCTAGGTCAATTACTCACAGGAGACCCTGGTCCCGAGGAAGAAATTTACAGAAGAATAAAATTGGGTTGGAGTGCATACGGCAGGCATTGCCAAATCCTGACCGGGAGCTTACCACTGTCGTTAAAAAGAAAATTGTACAATCATTGCGTTCTACCGGTGCTAACATATGGGGTAGAAACTTTGAGGTTAACAATGAAGCTCTAGAATAAGTTTAGGACCACACGAAGATGGATGGAACAAAAAATGGTAGGCCTAACGATAAGAGACAGGAAAAGGGCAATGCGGATCAGAGAGCAAACGGGGATAGCGCGGATTATAATGTATATTAAGAGAAAGAAATGGAGCTGGGCAGGCCATGTAATGCGTAGGATGGATAGCCGGTGGACCATTAGGGTTACAGAATGGATACCAAGAGGAGAGAAGAGCAGCCGAGGAAGGCAGAAAACTAGCTGGGGTGATGAAGTTAGGAAATTTGCAGGCGCAAGTTGGAATCAGCTAGCGCAAGGCAGGGGTAATTGGAGATCGCAGGGAGAGGCGTTCGTCCTGGAGTGGACATAAATGTAGGCTGATGATGATGATATGTTTACTGCCACGAAGCAACACACTGGCTACGCGAGATGCCTAGTGGATAGCTCCGGATTAAACTATCGACCCGAGGTTTCTAAGTCAGCATGCACCCGAGGAACGGAATTCTTTTGCAACCACCCTTCATTGATGCCAAAAGTACGAACCATAGTATCGAGTAGTCGTCTAGCGAATTCCTGTGTCGAGCATGATTGAAATGATGTCCTCGATAACGAGGAGGCAGCAGCCAATCTTGCTTTATCGGTCCAAATAAGCATGTGTTCGCAGGATTTTTTCCTAAATGTTGTTAAAGAGCAGTGAAGCAAGGTATTTAGAAGTGTGGGTGTGCACCCCTCTGTGCAACAACGGTAATATTTTGTGACATCCCAACAATGCTGTCTGACGCTCTTATCCAGTGGTTACCTCCGCTTCGTGATGCTCCTGACCATCACGAGCCAGACGAGCTCGTTTGTCCAGCCGTCTTCTGCCTGGAACAGGCTCTGCCTCGCATCTGGGGACGAACCGACAATAGTAAGTTACTAACAGTTGAGCATCCTTCGAGCCAGGCATCACTCACACCGTAAAGTCATGGATATCTAGTACCCGCCGCGGTGGCCCAGTCAGCTAAGGCGTTGCGCTGCTGAGCATGAGATCACGGGATCGAATCCCGGCCGCGGCGGCCGCATTTCGATGGAGGCGAAATGCAAAAACGTCCTTGTGCTTGCGTTGTAGTGCACGTTAAAGAACCCGAGGTAGTCAAAATTAATCCGGAGCCCTCCACTACGGCGTGCCTCACAATCAGAACTGGTTTTGGCACGTAAAACCCCAGAAAGAAGTCCTAGAGATCTAGTTCTGTTTGCCTGCTCCGCACAGCGCGACCTGTCCATTTAGCATGAGAAGATGCCTATCACCATCCGTATACAAAGCATGAAATCCATCCATCCATGCGTCCGTTCATCCGTCTGTGTCTGTCAGTCTTTCTAAAATTTCTATGTACGCTGCTAAAGGGATAAGAGTCGCCCGTTTTCTGTCCACGCGGACCTTGCACTTTCACCGCCTAATCTCTCACGCCGCCCGAAAGGAACCATGCTCTGCGGAGAACTTCCGACTTAGGCACAGCTGAACAACACTGGCGATGTCAGTGCCATCTCCTCTCAACAGCCTCTGCACATTTATTTTTGACTAATGTGCAGACGATTGTTTTCGAAAATATCGTGTTTTTTTTTTCTTCTTCCATTCGATGCATTTTTCAAGTGCTCAATGTTTCTTTTCGTTTTACTTTTGCCGTTCGCAGTTTTCCTGACTGGCATCTGTTTCGGTAGATAGCGGAGAGGGTTCTTGAGATACTAAGGTTCTTGTATTATGCTCTATACAGGGATACTATTGCGCTAGGCTAAGCTTGCGTCCGCACAACGGAAAATCTGTGCTCGTAGCGAAGATATCGTCTAAGTATTGCCCTCCCCATTTTTGTTTGTAATCATGTGGTGCTTGCATGTCATATATGAAGTGGCCCGAACAAGCGCTTTTCGCTTTGCCGACTGGATTTTTTCATCTTTACTCCTGCAAATATGGAGTGGAACTCGACTCATTACTGTAACCCATTTGGTGTGCAAGACAACTTCGCAAAAGCGCACAAAGAAATTATGTCGTGTCTATTTTGATTTTACAGCGAAGCTGTTAAGGACTAGGTCCCCCAGGATCGTATCCGTTTGTAGAAAAAAATAAATAAAAACAAACTGACGTAGCTTGCACTGGAGGCGCATTGCTAAAGAGACAGCGGAGCTGACGGGCACCTAGGTAGTCCTGGCTTTTGGGCTAGGCTAAGCACTACCAAGTCATCGCCAGAATTTTCTGGAAGTTATTGATTATTAATCGATTATCGATTAGCTATTCATTGGCTATCGATTGGCTATCGCAAGGTACTGGCTACGTATTTGGGCTAGGGTAAGCACTACCAAGTCATCCACCGCATTTTACAAAATTTATTGAATAATGATCGATTATAGATTAGCTATTGATTGACTATTGATCAGATATCGAAAGGTATCGACCATGTATTTCGGCTAGAGTAAGCACTACCAAGTCATCCCCATCAATTTCCGGAATATATTGATCATTGATTGATTATTGATTAGCTATCGATTGGCTATCGATTGGCTATCGCAAGGTATGGGCTACGAATTTGGGCTAGGCTAAGCACTACCAAGTCATCCCCCGCATTTTCGGAATTTATTGAATATTCATCGATTATCGATTAGCTATTGATTGGCTATCACAGTATTGGCTACGTATTTGGGCTAGGCTAAGCACTACCAAGTCATCCCCAGCATTTTACGAAATTTATTGGGTATTGATTGGCTATCGATTGGCTATCGATGACTGACTAAGCTTAAGCAGTCCAAACTATGCTTATCTAGACTTAGCCAGGCTCAGCTTCGCTAGTTCATTATGTGCCATTGCGCTTGGACCCTTTCTGCACAACCGCCAAGATCGGCCCACATTTCTTTTGTGGACGACTAACGGAATAACGGCCATTCTTAAAAGAGCCCTGAACCAACCCTCGGGCTCGGTGAAATAACATAGTCCGCCGGTATCATACACTGTTGTCAACATTTCAGCCAAGTTGGGCTGTCGTACGCGGTCCGTGGAGCTCGCAAGCGGAGCACGAAGTCACCTTTCTCTCAAATGCTCTCGTTTCAAAAACCCCGTGATCCTCGCTCTTTTCTGTGTGCTTGATTTCTTAATAAAGCACACTCCAATACGCGGCTGCTATTGGTCGCTGCGGTCGGCTACACCGCGGCCGCCGTGAAGTGCAGCCACGAGTCCACTGGCTAAGCGCACTGCAGCTCGCTGAGGACAACCGCGTTTCGCTTACGTTTAGCGCTTCGTAGGCACCAAAATCACAAGTCCAAAATGAAATTTGAACTGCGCGCAACGGTGACGTCTCGGAGGCGGAGCGTTGTGGCCCCGCCCCACTCCGCCGTTGCCTTCGCAGTGCAAGGCATTGGGAGGTAGGGGAGCACAACGGAGGCCGTGTTTGATTGCCGATAAGTCCGCTTCTGCAGAACGCATTGAAGTACTTTTTGCGGCAAGGTGATTCTGAAATAGCCTATTTTCACTTCCAATCTGCACTTCGATAAAGTGGTTCAGGGCCCCTTTAAACAGCTCCGCTGTTTACACTCATCAGCATTGGCTCGAGCATCGTCTTTTTCCGCAGCTGGCTCGTTGGCGCCCCTCGGTTTGGGCTCGTGCCACTGCTACCGCGTTCTTCATCGTCGTATGCTTCCAAAGATGGCTGCGCTGCCGCTAATCATTCCAGCGTAGAATTTCACTTCTCTTCTGTCATCGTAATGGGGAGGCCGCGCTTATGGGGGTATGAGCCATTGCTTAAGGAGGTATGAGTCAGTCATGAGCAACTGACGACGTGTGCTAACGCGTTTGAGCAACGCCGCCGCGAACGCGCACCGGAAAGGGCTCGTCATCGACGGGCCGATTCCAGCGTGACGGCTTCCGAATCCTAGTCGAAACGTCAGTGAATAGCCGCGAATCCCGAGTTGAGGGAGCGCGATGTTGAGGCCAAAATTCAGTGAAGAGCCACTGACCCCGAGTTGCGGGAGCTCGATGTTGAGGCCAAGCGTATTCATCGTCTTGCCCTCCTGGAACCCGACAACGGTGGTGCACGCCTCGGCAACGGTAGCGCCAACTTCCCCGGTGCGACGGCCATGTTTCAACGCGAGTTTCGCAACCGGAATGTTCATGATAGACATGTTCGGTTGGGTAATACACAACGACGATATGTCGATTCTCATCGTGTGGGAATATTCACTGCAGCAGACCCACGATAGTCCAGCTTCGCCAACTTCCACCTTCACAGTAGTGGAAGGGCTCTGATTTTTTTGTTGCCTTCTGTGGACTTTCTGTTGAGATTTGAGAGGCAATTGACTACCATGCATAATTTACGCAAGGGCAGTGGACTACCACGCAACCCTGCTCATCATGGAGCATGTACGTTTATTACTGAACGCTGATTCGAGGCTCAAAAGCTAAAAAAAGTCACAGCCCTGCGCGTCACACGCAGCACAGTCACAGCGTAAACTGGTGAAGCGGCTCAAGAGTAGATCCAATTTCGTCACCACGCAAACCAGGGTCTTCGCGAGAAAATCTCTTTGTCTCGTTTTGACGAGAACAATCTGAACCCCGGAGTCGACGGCTGAGCTGCGGCTTGTAATGCTCTCTGCACAGCAGGCTGCTGAGCCCGATGATGCCTTGTTGTAGCTGCGCACGTAGCTCTACGATTCGATTCTTCAGCAGCGTTCGTACCTTGCGAGGAGACGCCATACCATGTACCGAAGAGGTATCTAGAATACGGGGCGAACATCTCACATCGGAATCGCGTTGATTGCGCGCCTCGTCTGAATCGCATCTCATCGCCTGCGCACGCTGCATTGGACCCTTTATCCTCAATTATTCTCACTGAAGTTATTTTTACAGCTTACGGTGTAAAAATAACTTCAGTGAGGATAATTGTTAGAAGTTGCGGTGAACTATGATAATCAGTTATGGTCTTTGTAAATGTGTTTGGTATTCGCGTTCTGGACAGGTCGCTTTTAAAATTCCCAGGGCGTGTGTTTTTAGCATAGCTTTTATTCAGGCTTTCGTGTTCATTTAAATTGTGTGTAAGCTCTAAGGGGCCTTCTGACTTTCTAAAATGTCCATTTTCCGGGGAAACGACGTACTTTTGATGTGTGTGCACCATTGATTGCTATTAAGACGAAAACATTAGATAGCTGATGCGCCGAAAATCTGACCGTCCGGAAAATTCAATGGCACATAAATTGGGGGTAGAACCCACGAGCTTTATTGGGAATCGAATCCACGACTTTTGGTGTTAATTAAGGCAAAGTTAATTAAGCTAGAGTTCAGGCTCTCGAACCCACGATCTTTGGTGTTACTTGAGGCACAGTTAATTAAGGAATCGTTACCTAAAGCAGAGTTAATTAAGACACTCGAAACCACGACTTTTGTGCGTGGGAAACAAGTAATAGCAAGTAACAACGCATTCGAACGAGAATGTCAAGTAATTTAATGAATGTCTCGTGAGCGTGCAGGCTTTCGCCTTCATCCTCTTTAGCGCATGCTAAAGGGACTGTCAACTTCTTATTGTCACTGCATGGCGCAAGGTCTCTGAGGCAATGTTACCAATAAGCCTTTTATTATTACCGAGTGATGTTCTAAAATAGGTTAGCTTTGTTCTAAATGTACAAGGATACTGCTGAGGAGAAAAATCCTGGCTTGCTTACAGTCTTTCTTAAGTGAAACCTTCCCTCCACTCTGCGCGGAGACTTTGTCCGGTCGAGTAAAATGGACCAATCGCGGAGACCGGCAACAACTGACTGGTGGGAATCAAAGCTGGTGCGACACTCGCGCACAATAAGTTTCATCGTAGGGTTTTTTCACGGTGGTTTGTAACAAGGGTCGATACTAGAGGCAGTACATGTCGGAGCGCCCAGACAGCTCATGACCTCTCTGTGGGTAAAAAAAAAAAAAAAAAAGAAACAAATCTCGAAGGCCACGCATTTTTGGTGGCTGCATGCACCGGAAGCAGTCGCATAGCTACAAATGTGTCATAGACAATGTGTCATTTTGTACACCACCTATTGCGCCGGCGCATTGTGATCTCGGAGACCACAGTAGCGCTAACCAATCAGCATCGGCAGCAGCATATCAGAACAGGTCTTCAGCCAAAGCTTGTCTTCGACAATCGTCTTCCGATGGCATCTGCCTAATTTCTTGAAACCGCCGCAGGAAGGTGCTGTGGATCTCATTTCGAAAATCAAATCACCAGTATTCACCTTCGCCTTGACGATCAGCCTACGATGGGACTTGTTCACGGGCGTAAAGTTGACGCATCTGGCCTCGGAGCAGCTGGGTAATGTTACCAGCAGCACTCATCGCAGTCTCCGTTACGAGGAGGTGAGTGCATCCTTATGTTTAGCTAACATTAAAAAAGAAAACTACAGAATTTTAAAAGTAGGACAATAAAAAAAAACTTAAGTATGCACTGCTTGCTCCTACCACTGGTCACCCGAAAAAAACGTGGAAACCATCACCATTGTCGCTAGCAACGTAGTTTGCTTCCTCTCCCAGCCTGAACTAACATATATATATATATATATATATATATATATATATATATATAAAGAGAGATAAATAACGATGACAATCCCAGTTCACTATTCTTTTTATGCGAGAGCCATCTGTCTCAAATACAATATGCGCCAGAGTGTTTATGGAGCTTCACGCTGCTGAATTTCAATCACGTTGGCAAACAATGGGCGCAATTTCTTTTTCACAGACTATTTTCATGTTGCGCCTAAGGCGTTATATGCACGAGGTAGCGCGCTACAATAATGTGGCACTGACGCCAAATCTCAGCGCGCAGCAACGCGGGCACGTCTTTCTAAATTTCAGAGAAAATCAATGACCTGTGGCAAGAAATATACATAAGTTATGCAACTCGAATTACTGGTACTTTTATTTCTTGAGTTCCCACTTTCGTTCGCTTGCGTGCCGGAGACTACTTGTAGGACATAACAATTGAAGAATCGCCGAACTAGAAGCATCTAATTATATCTCTCGTGCGTTAGCGGTACCCGTCTTGTGTTTAGACAAATCTCAATATCGTCACGTCATCTACTGCCGAAGCAGCACAATCTTGCGCTAACATTAATTCAGTTGGTTTAAGATACCTCTGGTTATCGTTTACTGATTACAAGAATGTCCCAGCTCGACCTCCTCCCCTTTTAATCTATCCCGGACTATCGGCTTGCGTTTGATTCCTTATTGGTGCTGAACTTTTTGTTTTGCGCTGATTGACAAGGACACACGAAGTAACCTTAGCAGACGTATACAAATCAGAGCAACTCATACTCGGAAGACATCAAAGCTGCACGTGGGAGTTCTTACACCCTTTAGGACTCCTACGGCTCTGTTTTGCTACTAACCGAAGTCTTCCAAATGCATCGAAAACGCTTCTCAATATCCGAGCTTGGTACTTCTACGCTCTTTGTTCTTGTTCTTCTCTTTGTTCTTGTTCTACGCTTTTGTTCAGCTTTCTTTTTAACGGAAGTACAGGCATACGCACGTATATCATTACCACTGTATAAATGATGTCGCAAACAAAGTTATTAGTGTCTTTTGCTCGGATGGCAAATAGCGAAAATTCGGCAGAACCCACGTTACGACGAGAGTCGATGCTAATGCATTCAGCAATTAATCAATACAGGGACCACAACGTATTCCCATCGTCGAAACGAGTTACGTTTTGGGCGTGTACTGCAGAGGGACACGTCTTTCGACACTTCCCTGAGAACATTCGGGCCATCGAGCCCCGCCGCTGCGAAGCTTGCGCCTGGCATACGAAATGCATGTTGCACCGGTGCGTTCTAACTCTTATAAACGCGTCATGTGGCTACCGGGCTCCTCTCTCGCTCTTCTTTCCGGGCACGCTGCGCTGTCTTGTGGCACTGCCGAGAAGTCCGCGCGTGGCCGTTGAGACGAGAAGCGGGGAGTACCGCGGTGCCTGCGACTGCTGAGAATTGTTCTATCGCTGGCCGCACACCCAGTGGCATATACTCGGCGACCCGGCCAAGTTGACGAGAGGTTCTTCGAAGAACGGCACATGCGCAGCGCATTCGTGGCGCTTCTCGCTAAAGCGTTGTCATTGTCGTGAAAGACGTTCATTGAAATGCGGCACATACTTAGTTCATATGTGGCGCAGCCTGACTCAAGTTGGCACCAAAGAGGTTCATTGACTACCAGCGCACACAGTGTGGCACATATCCGGTGCTTCAAGTCGGTGTCAAATGGTTTCTTCGAACATCGGTGCCTGTACCCAGTCACTCATCTAACCTGACCCGTGTCGGCGTGAAGATATTTAGTTGAAGAGTCGCACGTATATGTACGCATTGGCACATACTCAGCGACCCAAGTTGGGCTGATGGTTGGTTTAGAACTCTGCTACCCCAGAACAGCAGCCCGACGCGCTAGTCATTGGACCATGGACTGCCAAGTCAAGAAAGCAGGCGGGAAAGTGGTTGGATACAACCATAGACAGATACATAGATGTAAACATAGATAGAAACATAGTTAACTACAGGAAAGTGCGTTAATTACCCGAAGAATGCTAACACATTACAATATTTTAATTTTCCGATTCTCGCGGTGGAATCGAATCCACGCTGACCGCGGACATTATGACGGAGCCCATAGACGGCGCAGCATATGCAGTGGAAAGGAGGGTGCAGTAGCAGCTGTGCAGCGGGAGAGGAGCCCAGCACCCAGCGGCATTTCGACACGCCGACTTTACCTCTAGAAAACTTTCGAAGTTCCTCTCGCGCTTGCACTAGCGCGCCGTTCATTTCGGAGGCCACGTTCATGCTTCGCTGTGGCACCGCTAGACGGCGCAAAGTGTTGATATAGGAGAAAGCATGAGGTAGAAATTCCGCTGCAGTACATGGCCTCATACGTAAGTCGTTTTATATGGCTCCAAGATGTTGTGTCGATATATTTCTTCAATGCTAAGCGCACAATTGCCATCGACAGTCATTCTCAGATAGGTTCTGAAAGCTTCGATCGAGCCATGAGGAGAGAGTTGCTCGCTCCTCAACTCTGGGCCGTCCAGCGAGTCCACGACGCCGCCGCCGAGCTTCGGCTTCCGGTCCCGTCGTGGGAGAAGCCCGCTTCGTAGGGGTCGACGATTCCCTACGACTCGCAGGATCCATGAGTAAAGCTGATTTAGTTCATTCATTCATTCTGCCGAATTTTTATTTCGAGGGAATGCACACAGAGTAATATGGCTATTCACCTAACCACGTTTTGTGTTTCAACTAGGGTAGATAAGAAACGGGGCTCTGGACGAATAATAAATCAAGTGACATTAGTAGAGTACTTTGCGTTTAGATACAATAGGCGAATTTTTTATTGCTGGAAGCTTAGTATAAAAGGAAGAGAAAAAAAGCAATAAAAAGAAAGAAGCTGGTCACGTTACTCGGCAGTCCAAGCCAGCAGCGGCCTTCTTTTGTTTCATAACTTTAACGTTGTCTGCCCGAGAATAGTTGCGAACTCAAACTGAATGTCTTTGCTTATGTCGCAAAAAAAAAAAAAAAAAAAACAGAAGCTCTACCTAGCAAAATTTACAGTACTCTACCAACATACAGAGTTTCCCAAAATTTAAAGCATTGCGGAATTTTGTTGCATCAGAATGGTGTCATTGGTGCCGTGTTCTTGGGCGCGATGTGTGAAGACGGAAAAAATTGACCGCAATTTTGGCTGTGAATGCGGGACATTTTCCAGCCTAAGAAAGGCACGTAAAGGTACTTTTGAAAGCGCTATCTATCTCTATAGGATTGCTTAGTGGTACTTTTCAATTTCGTTTTGTAGGAACTGCAGATAGCTACGATAGGCCAGTTTAAACTGGCAAAGTACTTGTTTCAGAACATAATTTTAATTCATATACAGAAGATGGCTGAATATTACTCTAGATAATCAAGGCCACACTCATATTTCGGGAATTTCTCGCCGAAACCTGTGTTTGTACGTCAGCGTGACATCGCAAATTTCAAAGCGTGTAATTTTGTTCTTGCTTTCGGACCGTTTTAGCAGAAGAAAATTGTCCAAAAGTCTGTTAAAGGGCCCGTTGCACCAAATTTCGGAGTTTGAAACCCCGCGCTTCCCATAGCAAGCTGTCAAAACTTTCGCGCTATTCGGTGTGGCAGACACTTTCTATTCGAATGATATCACAATTCAACCGTACTCAAGAGTCGGGTAACTCTGACGGGCGGTGAATTTGTGCGCATTATTTGTGGTAAATGTACGGGTCTTACGCGGCCTTTCGTTGACGCGTGTGAGGATCGGTCGGGCGGTCATCCCGAGAAAGCTGACACTCTGCAAAAATTCTGCAGCGGCGTTCTGTGGTCTGTGCTGTTTTTATCGCTCAAGTGAGCACGTTGCAATGGCGACACCCATGCTGGATCATTGGGCCCCAGAGCGTGGAGCTATATCAGAGTCCGGCACGGCGCTCACTTGGTTTCCAGATTGTTCTGAGCAGACGACACAGTGGAGGGTCCACCTCGAAGGAAGGGAAAAAGAAAGCAGAAGGAAAACAAGCATTGCGCAACACGGCTGAAGTCAATAGATTCGGCCCAACACGTTCTCCTGACCGTGGTAAATTTTAGTGCCATCCTCCGTCGCACCAGCCGCAATCAGCCCATGCTCTTCTGGAAAGGCAACGATGGCGACAACTAAGCGCGGCTGCCACCCACTCGCAGGCTGCGAAGAAGACACTTTAAACGTATACGTTGCAGTGTAAACGACTGAAATTGCATGAACGTATCGGGAGAGTATGTGCACAGGGAGGTTGGCAAGGCACCCGAACAAGTGCGACTCGATTAGAAGCATACCACGAGCCAAGACCACTGGGCTGAGTCCTCCAAGCAGCGGGGTCACGTGTTGGGCTGATTTTCTGAGGGCGAAACAGCGAAGGGGTGGCTTCACGATGAGTTGGCTTGCCAGGTCTGGCTGAGGGACGCAATGCTTTCTCCTAGTTTATTTTCTTGCTCCATTGGCCCTGCACTTCATAACATCAAACAAGCCAAAACCAAAATGGCGGTCACTGTCAGGGGGGAAGAGGTTAGAGGCAGCGATTTAGAATTGTAATTTAAAGTTAAAATGTGAGCTGGAAGCCTAGTTTCTAACTTTGAGTACGCGTATAACTGTACTAGCCCTTCTGCTCTCAGCTACAAGGATAAAATGACAATAGTGTGACGACCATGTCATGGCCCCCCTTTTTGAGCGACGCTTTTGATCCCCTCTTCTGCCGGCGTGACGCCTTTGCAGGAATGCTCTTGGCATTTCACCCAAAGTGATCCTGCGATTACGTATGCGGGCGGTGGAGGATGTGCTTTCACCGAGATCACGACCAAAGACGTGGCCAGCTTTGATACTGAAGCCACGATTCAATACAAGGTGAAGATACCTTCCCCCACTCGTACGATCTAACGTATCTCTTGTGTCCAAAGGAGCCACTGACGTGATAAATCGATCTTCTCACGTTTTTGTAAAACTATTGTTTGATCCATCTTTCAAGGGAATCGGTCATAAAACGAAATGTAACGTGTATTATAAGAAACAGTGAGCAGTTTTATACCACATTCACCAATACAAGTCCATAAATGGGCACAGTCTTTTAATAATTACAGCTTCGCTTAAAAGGTGCACTAATTACAGCTATAGCAAGCACACGAGGTATGTGCCACTTCGCAGCGTAAACAGAACCCACGAGGATCAGAGGCCACGGTGAGTACGTCGCTACCTGTGTCCTTACCGCAATACATGACTCGTTTCCAACCGATCCTATAGAGACTCCCCCACCCGTCCGCGGGTGGCCCCTCCCTCCCTCCCTCCCTCCCTCCCTCCCTCCCTCCCTCCCTCCCTCCCTCCCTCCCTCCCTCCTGTGTAGTCCTACCCTTCCCCGAATGTGCCTCTTTCAGCTCCTTCCTTCTCACAAAATTACAAAACTAGGGTGCCTCGATACAACGCACTAACATCGAGGCACCCTATACAAAATCGCAAGGTGGCGCGATCTCGCGGGGACACCGGAACATTTTTGTGATGATGACAGTGTGACGTATGTACGACGAACCGATTTTCGTTGTAGCCCGCCATAAAAGAATTTCAGGTTAAGATAATGGCAACCCTCGGAGCCTCCCAAATAACTTACCATAATTGTTTTATGCCGCTCACTTTGGGTGTCGTTTCCCATGAGGTATAGCATGTGTAGAGTGTTATGTCAAAACGCAGAAGGCGGTTAAGTGGCAGCAGAACATCGTGACGTTTTGGCACTTGCTCCAGCTTGCTCTATCGTCTGCTATAAAGCGCAGAGGCCAGAAATATAAAGCTCAGAAATAGCACTGAGGATATAGCGTCGATTAGAAGTTAATGCAGATACGTTGCCGGACTACACAGTTGGCTTTCACTTCCGCAGCCTGTAAAAACTTAACTTACCTCTTCCTGCAGCCCGTAGAATGCGACGTGAGAAACACTTACACACATAGAAATGAATTACTGCCTAAAGAAAAAGTAAACGCGAAAAGAAGATGTTCTATAGTCGAGTGAGGTATACGCAAGGTAGCTTCTATTTTATAAATATACATAATGGCGTTTCCAAGAAAGAAATTGAGACTTCGATGCAGGTTTTGTTGCTGCCTGGTCTTTGATTGCTATTTCATACCATGTACCGCGCGCCAAGCGCTCGAAAACGGTTGCGATAGTCTCCCTAACAGGCGATCCCTATAAAATGAAATAAGGTCACCATCGTAAACACACACATTTAGAGAACTACGAATCTTGGACTGCGAATACGCTGCTTCTGATCGCCTAATATTTAAATGCGATCACTACAATTACAGTGGCCGCAAGGTTCGGCTGTAACGCCTCTCTTCTCTGCTGTCGGAAAATTAGCATCGCGGTGACATGTGCCGAGCGAGGCGCGGCTCGTAAAGGCTGCAGGCACGGCCCCTGAGATCTGTGGTGCGAAAACGTGCGCCACGCTATAGGTTTCAGAGGTGACGTTGCAGCCAGACACACCAAAGTGTGCGGTCTAATCAAGACAGCAGTTCACGGGAAAATGGAGGCATGAATGATTCGATTAACAGTGGTCGATCGAAAAAATTTGTCGCAGTTTCACCCGAAAGTCGAAGCACCTATTGCGATAGCAAATTAGTAGTGAGCTATACGGAGTAAGGATAGTAGCTTTATCAGCTGTATAAATTTGGACATGCAGCAGCACCAGCAACGCGCAGAACTGTTGTCGACGCCGTCGGTGTTTTGCCCGCGTTCGCACTGAACGCGAGCGGCGTTTTTATATAAATACGTATTTGGTGCCGCAGCTAAACGTCGCCTCCCCTCCCTCCCTCCCGTCCATATAATTGCTATCGCAATAAAATGTCGCTGCAGCAAATCGACGGGGGGAAATTGTCCTCCAGGAAATGGCCTTTGTCAGGACAGCAGGTGCTTTGCAGTTGCGGCGCTGAAGATGCAGCTCTTGCCCTGACACAGATACATTCCTTACTCAGGGTAGTAAATGCCACTCACTCGCTCCCCTGACGGACACAAGTTTTGTTGTCGAAACGCTGGCACCAGCGACATTCCTTGTTCAACCGGTTTCCATCACAATCCGCGCGGTGTCTTACAAGCTGCAGGATTAATTTCACTTCATTGCTACACCAATTATATGGGCACACCAGACGCATTTATGCCGTCGCCGTCGCCGTGAGGTTCCGTTTAAAGTCCACCGGCGATAAAATCGTCGCCGCACGCCGTTTGCTCTATGAAAGCGTGCGAGTGAAAGCGTGCGAGGGTGAGCCGGCGATCGCGGCTCAATATCGCGCACGCAAGGCCGGAAGGCGGGAAGGAAGCGCGCCGTCTTCCAGTCCAGTCCGCACCGCCCGTGCGACCGCGCTCGCTCGCCGGGCCGCAAGGCTCCGGGGGGGGGGGGGGGGAGAGTAGGGAGGGGGGAGGCTACGTACTACGCCGCGCGCTTTCGCCCGGGCGGCTGTATCTTGAAAGCCATCTGTGGCGGGGGCAGAGTCCTTCCTCGCTGCGCTCTGTTTTCGCTTATTAGTTCGCGTTGATGCAAGCAGCGGGACGAAGGTCAATTCGCTCGTTGCTGCTGCTGCCGCGCTTACTCACTACAGCGTTTTGACAGCGAGTTACCGTGGTCATCGAGTGAGATGGGTTCATGTTTCCTAGTGCACGCACGACACCATGCTTGTTAATTTAGTTAGTGTGCCTATGTTTACAAGTTACAAGGCCGATAAAACTGCTATGCTTTCTTCGTATAGCTGTCCACTACTTTGGTATCACAAGCGATGCTTCGCCTTTCGGGCGAAGCTGCGACGTTTTTTTTTTTCATTAGCTACGCAGAGTAACGCTTGTTTCCGACTTGGTAGATCCCGATTCGAGTCCCGGCCATGGAGCATTTTTTCTTCGAACCGTGCTTAGTATCATGCGCGCTGCAACTTTGTGACTGTGTAAGACCCTAAGCGAACGCGATGAACATAGGAACACCTTGGAAAGTTGGTGTAGAATCTTACACTGTCTAAACATTCCAATCACTTCCAACCGCATGGACGAAATATTAACGAAGCCCTGTGCTGCCCATGATTCACAGGATGACTTGACCGACACTGTTACAGCAAGTGTTTGCACTCGCGGCTGATTTCGAAGTGAGCGTGTTAGAACGAATACCAGAAGGTACCTCATGGACAAAATCGCCCTTCATGTCTGTTTTTTATTGGTCGCCGGTATTCTACAAACGAGAGCAATTCATTGTTTTAAATGTCACAGTGACATTCTGAGAACGAAATACCTATGAAGATGGACAAATCAGGCGCCTTCTCATGTTTGTTACTGTGAAGAATTGCCCGACGATTACGATACTCTCCAATGCGAAATCTGATCGTAGTTCTATGCGTGTTCATTTCGAGATATATTGAGGCATTGCACCGATCACCGCACCGACTGGCAGAGCCGCGATGCGCGGCACTTCACTATTTAGGCCGGCCACACAGTTGCCGCTTCCCGGCAACTGCATCTTATGCAACCGTAATCGTTACCGGGAAACGCTTGCGGTGAAGGCTATGCGAGAAGGCAAGCTTTCTGGCTCTTTTTTTGCTTTACCCCGCTCGGCCGGCGCCGCGGATACGCGGCTGTCTTTCATCGGCCGCAGCGCTCCGCGTTTTCTCCTTCATTCTGCACTGTACTCGTTCACTCGGTTACGCCGACGCCCGACGCTCGTCGCAGGAAGGGGCGCCTAAGAGCTGCGCTCTAAAAACCGATTTTCGCTATCTTAACAAAATAGATGAACATGTCCCATCGCGCGGTGGGCCTGAATGTTGGTGCTGCCTGCTCGATATTTATGCCCCCCCCCCCCCCCCCCCCCATCTCGTCCCTGTATGGGGGCATTAGAAATCACTGCACAAGCGCTTCACGTCGTCTGTGACGACACAATGGTCTCTACCAAATTAGTTTTGATATTGTGGAAAGCTGGTGGTCAGCAAATTATTTAATTCCTTCCGTTTCCCAAGTACCCTATTTCATAACCGCGATTAAAACTTTACGCATTCATTCAGAGTTAATTCTGGAAAGTATTGAATGCAGTGTGCAATATAGTGTACGATGGGTCTCTGGAGGATATTGGCGGCCAGTTTCTTCTATGCGCAGATGAGGAATGCCTACCAACGTCTGAACCAATCCGGGACCAGTTTGCTTTATGTGGGATGGCTGGTGTACGATGTCACCGGTGGCCTGGAGCCCTTCACGTGCTATGGGCCGATGCAGCGGTTGGAGAAGATACGCGAGATCATCGACACGATTTGAGACGCACGCCGCGCCGCCATTGCTGAATGTAGTCTAGACGCTTCGTCACCCCACTGACGTCCACGTTTATTTCTTTACGATGCTTTCTGTTTCTTTAAACCAGATTTTCATCGTACGATCAACTTTAATCATTACTTTATTACCGTTAAGCATTACCTTCACCTATTACTAAGCTTCAGACATGATGTCACTCGACAAAACATGCCTCCAGTGCAACTCTGTGGAATCTCGAGCAATGATAGGGAGGGCATTCTTCCTAATTTTCATTCCAAGACCCTGCGCTGACAAACACTGCCACTTTTGTGTGTGTGTTCGCTGGTCCGGCTGCTGACTGAGCACGGCTCAAGAATACTGATGTACAGGCCGACCTTGTCAACTCCAGGAGGGCCGGGCACGAACTTGACCAGCAGGCAGGCAATGACTGCTCGCAGTTCAACTTGAATGTGCGGGCACATTTAGCAGCCAAACATTGGGTCCTGGGAGACGTCAGTCGATAAATCTGGGCGCAATGTTGCTCCGGCTAAATTATCGTCGTGCTGTATATATATATATATATATATATATATATATATATATATATATATATATATATATATATATATATATATATATATAGTGCACGGCGGTGACTTCCCGAGAGACGATGTCTTGGCCGAGAATGTCTGCACTGAAGCTCGGCCGCGGCGTGGCGCTGCTGTTCCTCGGCCCCGTTCGCCATATTTATTATTGCTCCGCAGCAGACGACAACACGCTCGGCCCGGTGTTGCTGTGCGAAGGTTTCATGTTTTATCGTGTGTGGTTCGCCTTTTTTTCAAGAAAACTGGTGTTAAATGTTTCGCTGAACGTGCTGTGCGAACGTTCAATAAAGTGAGCTTGGTGGTGCAGGTGGGAGAGTTGCCTAAATGTGTTAGTGGTGCTCCGAGCCTGCACTTTCGTGTCAGGACACATGAACTGTGTGTGTGTGGTGTTCCCGTGCTTGTCCTAGCAGGTCAAGAAAGAAGCTCAACGATGTCGGCATTCGAGGGAGGCTTCCTAAGACTTGCAGACGTAGCCGAATATTATGAACTCGCTCCTTCGATTGCGGGCTCTGCAAGTGGATTACATTGAACTATGTCCTGCTTAAGAGAACGGTTCAATCGCCTTCGGGTGATAAGTTACAATGGCGATTTTGAACACCAAAGTGCGATTCTGACCAATCGTGAGAGGGTAAGCGAATGGTTCGCTCTCCAACCATTATAATACTGCACCCGTCTTAGAACACACAACTACTCATGCCTAGTGCCCGCCCTTCTCTCTCCCCCCCCCCCTCTCACCCCGTTTGCTCGTTCAACTTTCAACAAACGTGTTGATGCGCTGGATATAATAAGCCGTCGACATCAAAGCGCTTCATGCTGCCTTGCTTGTCCCGCATGTGGTGTTGGAAGTACGTGGAATAATGCCTAAACGCAAAAAAATTGCTGAATAGCTTCAAAACTAGTTTCCGCTCACAAAAAAAAAAAAAAACTTGGAAGAAATGCAGCATCTCGTTTCATACTTCGACGCCCGCTTACTTCCCGTCCGATGCATCTGGTCTAATCAATCTCATGCACAAACTTCGCATACGCTTGCCGCCGCGCGAAACTCGCGCCTGGGCACCTACACACGCAAAGATGGCGCGGGGCACATCGTATGCGTCGAAGCACGGTGCGAGCGTGTATATGGTCTCCAGACAAATATAAATGCCCTTGCTTGGCTGCATATCAAAAATACGAAACGATGCCTACTGAGGCGAAATAGTGAGTCTAGTAGACGCGCGCTGGCGCGCGTCTTCTAGATTCAAGCCGCCATTCCTTGCGAGGCGCGGCAAACGCAAGCGGGCAGGCACAAGCTTTCGCGTGTCGGCAAGCGTGCGTGTCGTTTGTCCTTTACAGCGCTGATGACGCCCTATCAAGCGCACACTTTGGCCACGGTTATGTCAGCTTGTACACCCCCCAGGTAAACGGGAATTGCTTCACGAGCCCCAGTTTCTCCTCTGGCGCTCGGTAGGCCATGCTTCTGAGAAAAAAAAATAAGCCTGTTGTTATGGCAACGGTTTTGCTGATGCACGAGGGGCAGACGACCATCCCGCTTGTCTGCAATGCGCTCGACGAGTGTGCGATTTTCTCGGCAGACGCAAGAAGAAACTAGCACGAGTTCCGCTTGCTGTTACAGTCTGCATTATTCTAACAGCTGTTATATTCAGCATCTTTCGTTTGTGTAGTGACCATTTGCTTTTGCGTGTGTGGTTCATATTAAATTAACGCCAGCAGCGCGTCTGTGTGTGCTAAAATTTTACCTTATTCCTTTATGATACGTGAGCCAGCATGTCATAGCGCGTGGCTACTGCGTTTCGGCAGGACAATAACAGGCAGTGAAATATGCTTTATTTTGCTATTTTATTAGGCAGCTTTTGTACAGCAACAGATGCAACAACAAAAAAAAATATTGCAGACCTGAGTATCTCGCATCTACAGTGCAAACTGCACGTTCTATAGGCGCATATACATAAAGCTTCTTACAATTCCCGAGTAGCAAAAGCCATGCTTTTTTTTACTTTGCGTGAGACAATCCTACCAACGCAAATCGTTTGTCGCAACAGTTATCTGTGATCACTCATCCAAAAAAATATCGTTAAGCGAGACAGGTTGAAAGACTGAAGACAGCTCATTTCGCAAACCTAAACAAAGACGAGGTGAAGTTGACCGTGCTGGAGCTGTGGTCTGGAAAAAAATGGAAATAATAACTTTTTATGCTTACACACAACGCAATCGCAGGAACAAATTTCAGCACTATTTCCGCTACACAGTGCTTTCAATTCACGTACGTCAACTCTTATATTTTGTTGTGGGATTTATGCTAAGAATATGACACAACATTTTAACAAACCAAAATTCTTATTTTAACTGCTACTATATTGAAGAATATTACATACATAAAGCTTTTACAATTCCCGAGTAGCAAAAGCCATGTTTTTTTTTTACTTTTAGTGAGACAATCCTACGAAATTTTTGTAATTTTGGTTTAGTAATGCTGCTTTCTCAACAGCTGTCTGAAAACACTGAACAATTTCGTACAGCAAAATTATCTTCATCCCTGAATTCCTTATACAGCTTGTAAATAGGGCACTGACGAATTAGTTTGTTCAACCTTTTCGTATACTCCTCGCCTCCCTTAGTTCTCCAGAATGCCTATTATTGGAAGACGATCTTCCAAAAGCTGTAAGCCACTGGTAAACGGTGTATGGAGCATTTCCTACTCTAGAATAATTTGTTTTGCACTGGGGGAGCAATACTTTGCGGGACTACCGGAGTGCGTGTCTGGTTAAGCGCCAACGTAACCGCATTTCGTACGCATTGCGTGCTAGTGCGACTTGACACGAAGGTAAACTCGCTCGTTCTGAACAAAATCTGCTCTTCTGCTTAGTTCCCAGTTAACAATGCGTACATCGCACATCACAGATGAATATTCGATAAAGAAGAACAGACGAGCCGGTGATATTTTTAGCGACACACAAAATTTCGCTGCGCAAGGTAAAATGCACCCGGCGCCGTAGCAGCCAACACGAAGAAAACAGCGCTTGCAGTGCTTTCTGCACTAGCGCAGCGCTCCTTCAATTGCTTTCCGCACCCTGTGAAGCTCTAGGTGACTTGCAATGTCTAACCAAGAACAGGCAAGCACAATGTTCTCTAACTTAACCCCCTCGTCCGTGCAGCAAGCATTCAAACATCTTCAGCAAAGATAAGTTATCAGATTTTGATTCCATAAAGCGAACAGCCGTCGCCGAGGTATAACGAAACGCAATTTTCGTCAGCGGGTCAGCTAGCGCTCATCCGTATCAGGAGCAGCTGTTGATAGGTATAGCTTCAATGTATTGACACACCACAGAGAAATGTAGCACGTACGGAATACCCCAGAAAGAAGAATAAAGAATACCATTCCTTTGGTCTCACAGGCGTTTCGATAAGGTTAGCGGCTATTCGCTACATAGCGACTGCATAAAAAGCGTGCTTACCTTTCATTCTCTTGGAAGCGGAAAAAAGGGGCCCTGCTGTCCCTTCCCGTATTGGCCCACCACAGAACCGCGCAGAACGTCTTTCGGCCTTTCTTCTGTTTTTTATACATCGCTGGAGCACTGACCGATACAGAAATAAAATATTGCAGCGCACAGTAAAAGGCCAAGGCGTGCACGTGTGCAGAGGTGCAGATAGCGCAAGCCGCAGACGAACGGAATGGCAGCCGAAGTGATAAAAGCAAAAGCGCCGCCCTTGGTGCAACAAATGAAGCTACTGAATAAAGATATAGCATGCCAAAAAGGAAAATAGCCACAACACATTTTATTTCTACACGTAATTGCATCGCTTTACTTTATTGCTATGTAGGTTGAAAAGATAGAGCCACATATGCAGAAGTTCCTGAATTTTCCTTTGGCTACCAGTGTCACGGCAGCGCTTTATTGCCAATACCGAAACTAGCCCCACTGTCCAACCCCTGCTTTGGCCTCTATCACGTGACTGACCGCCCATTCCTTCGTCACAAGCTTACGCGTGGCGAGCGACGAGCGTATTCCGTGATCGGTGTGTGTCCAGTCTTTGGGCGATAAGGCGACAAGCAACATCAGCCGACGTCAACCAAAGGCTACGGCGCAATTTAGCTCTAGTTCTCGCGTCTACCACGAATAATTTGAGGGCTACACGCGTTCGCATTCCTCAATGGGACACGAAAAGGACGTTACAAATAGTTGAGTATTCAGCGTGCACACTCCAGTATACAGCGCGCAGCGAAAACACGTATACAAAATACGGTCCGGTCCATTCCAGCTCAAGTTTCGAGATAGAAACAAGCATTGTAGTCTTTGCTGATAAATTTTGTCGCGCTTTATTATATATAAATAGATGTAAACAAAACGTTGAAATCCCTGTTATTTTTAATGACAAGTCTTCTAGCTCTGCTAAAAGTTATTGCAATGACTTGTGCCATGTGTGCGTCTCTGTCTAATGATCAGACTTTTCGGCAAGAGCGTAAAATGCCTACAATTTACCAATGCATAAAGCACAAATAAATGTAAGTGTCTGTGTCATAAAGAACTGTGATTATGTTATTATAGTTATTATGAACCTATAACAGGCCGAAAAGTGTTATCAGGTATTATATCTGGGGGAGCAGCACGACTCTAAGAGGGACACTCGCTGGAGAAATTTATATATATATATATATATATATATATATATATATATATATATATATATATATATATAGACCCTCAGTCGGAGGCACATTCGGTTATCTACAAAGCTCACAAGGATGGTTGTGACCAGTACCCCATGGATGGTTTATGACATACCGCGGTGACTTTGCTGTCACGGCGCTGTGCTTCGAAGGAAGAGGTCGGAATTCAGATGACGTTTACAATGCCCTCCTCCCCAGTTAGGAGAAGCGAAGCAAATTCAATGAAAAATGATGTTTGACATTTATACTCGTTCATAACCAGGCCTAAATATCGTCTCTTTCTCTCTCCTGCAATCTTTTAGTAGCAGAAAAAGATTCTCTTGGGGTGCATTGTCTAAGTACCTGTTTCACAGAGGTATGCATGTTTTTATTTAGTAGACGCATTCCTTTCGCTTTCAGCCTTGAGCCGAATCTAATATTCCAGCAAATAGAGAATGCATTCAGGCATTGGTGGCATTTTCATCAATGTCTCCTACGAGCGGCCTGAGTAGCCACATGAAGAAGACGACGAGCATTCCAGAGTGAACAAACAGTACGATGGTTCTCCTTAAAAGTCTCTTCGTTTCGGTCTGTGTGATGCTGTCGGCACCCGGGTGCGAGGCAAACGGAAACGATCATCAGAACTTCAGTTTTGTGGATTGGGTCAGAACACTGTTCCTTTGGCCGGCCGGTAACGGCAGTGCACCAGCGTCTGAAGACCCAGTCAGAGGCAACGACAATAACGGTCAAGTGAATCTGGCAATGGATGGTGAGTAGTGAAATGTTTTGCACAATCACTGTAAAGCCTTGGTGGTGAGTGTTGCTTAAGATCGTGAGTGCGTTTAGAATCGATGACATGCAAAAACGAAGGTCCCCGTTCTAGCTAAGCAATAAATTGATTTACGGCATCGAAACCACATCTGAATGGATGCGGGCTTTCATAGGTTGTGTGTAGACACTCTTGAGAAAGGCAAGTTAGCTGAATGCCACGTGATAGGACCTATACATCGCGGCTTGTTTTATGCATGCCGCTATGAAGTTGCAAAAACGCGCTATTTAAACACGCTTCAAGAATGTGCGAGTGTGTTTCCCCAGTCCTTCTAATTTTCAAGCATCCAAATTTTTTGAAATACCGGCACAAATAAAACGCTAATCGCTTTCGGGCCGAACTTGGCTAATTTTGTCGGCGCATATTGCCACCTTGTCTCTCGATATGACGTTAGTGTCATGTCGATTTATGAGAAGTATGCGCGATGGGTTTTGACAATCTGCCATCGATCTGCTTCCGAAATGCATTCTTGCCAGTTGCAATCTGGGGGCGGGTCAACTGAAATTTGGGTGCGGGCCTGCATGATATGGTGGGGTGGCCCAATGGCCATTGAACGCTGCTGAGCGTCCTTCCAGTTATGACCACCTCGTGGGCAATCGAGGCGTGTTGAGACGCTTGGCGCGTTTTCATTGGGCCTTACCGAGGCGCATTCAGAACGCAGGCGAGAGCTTGTGTGGACAAGGCACGCGCGCATAACACAGTCTTGCGACATGCTATCGCGGCGATGCAATATCCCCTCACGCAACACCGCGCGCGGTACTATATACGGCAGCTGGTGTCCGCTTTCCACAACTGTGCTCCATCGAGGCGCGCTCGTGCTCGGCGATCCGACTCAATTAGTACAATTGCATTGACGGGGTCGGATGCGGCGAGAAAATCTTAATCAAAAGCAAAAGTAGGTAAAAGTGAGAGCAGCAGTAGTCGAAAAATAAGCTACAGGAATTCTGAGAATTGTCTACTAAAAGCCCAAGCACTCTTTGCCACCGGAAAGACCATGGGTGGACGTGCATAAGCTAAGAAAGGCAACTAAGCAAAACTAAGAAAAACGAAGTCACAGCCGAGCCAAACAAAGCTTATGCTTTAGTAGACAATGCTCAAAATGTCTGTAGCTTTTTTATTGATCGCTGCAGCTCGCGTTTTTGCCTAATTGAATGTTAAAAGGTATCCGTGCACGTTCTTATCTTACATTCTGTAGATATATCACCAAAAAGTGTTTATTGCATTGCCTTTTCCGTTCATCATCAGTTTGCAAGAATTTTGCGGACTCGACCCTCCACGAGCGCTTTCTCATGGCGGCCGCCCTCGCGGAAAGGCCAGGCAAGCCTTGGTGGGTCAAGTATGCCGCCGTACTCTTCGGCGAAAAGATCAGGTATGCGAGGGCAACTTTCTAGCACGAGTATTGCGAAACACAAAAAAAAAAAAAATTCCTGAAATAATCTACCCGGGACACTCTAGTCATCGGTTCACGACTCGAAAAAGGGTTTCTTTTTCAGTTGCTCTTTTTGTATGCTTCCTTTTCCACGCTGTATGCACTAAACGTCAGGTACCTACGCATTCATTACGGTTATCTGGGAATGTTCGGTTGGCCCTCGCATACGCAACGGTATTTATTTCTGAGTCGTTGAGAGACTTCTGCGCGATACGAAAATGACGGAAAAGGCATTTGTTATGTGTTTCAAGCAGAGGAATACCCTTTATTCCGCTTTAAAGCAAAGTTATAATCACGCCAAAATTTTGCGGGCAGTGATACGAATACGCATATATGTGTTTTTAATTTCTGAAAAACTAAAGTTCTCTGCTGCGAAAATTTAATCACGTAAGAATGCGTTGGCTTCTTCGTAATCTTGGGTGCTATACAGTAAAGTGGGCGATAACTTCTTTTGGAAAGTTACCGGTATCTTCATAACACATGGAACACTCAATTGACTGTTGATTACGGTGACACGCAAGCACGACACAGACTAGAACCTACAAAATAAACAGCGGCTGATTTGGTTTTGCTTTTCAGCATAGCTTGTAAACGATGCTGTGCATGAACACAAACTTTGCATCACATTACGTGTTGCATATAATGAAAATAAACACAATTGTATGCATTGTATTTAGTTGCAAGCATTGTATTAACCACATCGCTAAAGATTCGATTCGACGATGTGCGTCAAATTTGCGTTATTCTAAAGCGAAGCCTTCCGTGTCCGTGCTCTTGGGTTCGACACTTGCTGCAGTGCCAGCAAGTTCTCCTCATGTTCACCGTAACAAAAGAAAGTTGCTACATAAAACATATAATGCCGGCTGATACGAATGCCTAAAGCACACTTACGTCTTAATGCAACAGCGAATTACATTCAGCGGATTCTTTGATCCACTTGATTTCTTTTTTTTTAATTTAGCTGATCGGTATATGCCATTAAGTACGTGCCAATTCTCGGGCGATTCTTCATATTGTATAGGCCACTGTGACACAAGAGGTAGAAACAGAATACCTCAATATGTAACTAGATGAATATGAGGATTCTCTTCGTGTACACCCGGCATTGCCGTTTTTCTCTCGACAAGCATCAAACATCGCTTCCTTCCTATTGACATCACTGCGTAGGCGTTAAACATTTGGAATCTGCTTGACTTGCTGTTTTCGTTTCGGCATAGGTTGTGAGCGGCGCAATAAATAAATATAACAATTGCATGAGATGTTGAGGCCTCTCCGGTACATAAGCATAGGCATTGCATTAGCTTGCAGGCTGCGTAGGATAAAAATATACACGGGTATTATGATGTGGTTCGGGGTGCAGGCTTAATTGTGTCAGTCAGAGCACCTTTGAGGGCAGCAAGGACGGAATGGCAACAATCACGGCACGCAAACATATATTCAAACACACACAAAATGCACGTACAAGGGCACACACAGGGCATGGGGGCAAGTGAGACCAAGCGTCCCTACCAAGCGTTCAGAGCGACTATCACCGCGCATTCACAGGTTTGGCTGGTGTCGCGTCGCGCGATGACTCTGGTTCGTCGGTCGGACTGGTTGCCGGGAGCGGAAGACGTTTCATTAGGAGGTCCCCTCGAGCATTGACGCTCGACCGGGTCCCTCCGACAGCTGGTGTGGTGCGTCGCCCGACAAACTGCTCGAGCGGAGACAGCCGGCTAACCCTCGCGGACTGCTGTTCGTCTGCTGGGTGACAGGAGCGGAAGACGTGTCGTCTAAAGTCCCCAGATTTTCTGCTAGAAAGCAAAAAAAAAATATCTAGGGACTTTAGTGTCATCTAGAGGTCCCCCCGGGCGTTGACGCCCAACCGTTATCATCTGCCGTCTGCGCTGGTGCAGTTCATCCAGCGACGCGACACCAGCCAAACTTGTGAGTGCGCGGTGGTAGTCGCTCTGAACGCTTGTTAGGGACGCTTGGTCTCGCTTGCCCTCATGCCTTTTGCCTACAGTGTACTAGAACCCCTATTCTAGTACACTGTACCTGTGCCCTTGTACGTGCCTTTTGTGTGTGTTTGAATATATGTTGTGTGCAGTGGTTGTCGCAATTTTTTCCTTGCTGCCCTCGGAGGCGTCTCTGACTGGCACAATTAAGCCTGCTCCCCGAACCACGTCGTATAACAACGGGTATTCGCATCGTCGCATCGCCGTAGGTTGTAGAGGATTTAATACAGAACGCGTGACTAATGTTTCACCCCACATATATTCAAAAATGTGTTTTGAAAATGCGTAATGTTTTCCCAAGCTCCGGTCACCAGCCAGGTGCATATGTTGATGCACTTGGTATATAGCGAAGTAGAACCACTGCTTCCCCTGAGGTTGGCCAGGATCGGCTGATTGGTTATATCTGCAATAATGATGTGAGACGCTCACTTTGAAGCGTTTCGCAAGGCTTGAAAGCTCGACTCTACTTCAGTACATCTCATTGCACCTGTAATGTTTCGTCACCCAGATGCCCAGCCAATGAACCCCAAGGAGGAGCGAACCTGCACGAGCGGTTTCTGCGGTCGGTAGCCCGCTCTGAGAGCCTTCAATGGCTGCAGGGGACCTACGGGGACGCCGTGACCACAGCCATTGTGTGGTTGCACGAGGCCTACTCGTCGGGGGTCGCGATCCTGATTCTGCCTGTTTTGATCAGCTGGCTACTTTCAAGGTTGGTATCTTAAAATATTATGGGGTTTTACGAGCCATAATCCTGATTTCATTATGAGGTACGCCGTAGTGTGGACCCCAGAATAATTTGGACCACCTGGGGTTCTATACTGGGCACCTAAGTACACGGGTGTTTTCGCATTTCGCCCCTATTGAAATGCGACCGCCGTGGCCATGATTTGATTCCGCGATCTTAGTGCTTAGCAGCCCAACACCATAGCCACAAAGCTGCCCCCGCGGGTGTCAGTATCTTTGCATCTACGACGCAAATGAGACGTCAATTGCTCTTCTCGTGTTGCTTGATGTTGAAAACTAGCGAAAAACAGAACGTACACAAGGAAGAAAACATTTGTGCGATACGGGAACTAATTGAATTCTCATTATAAGTAAATTAGAAATATATATAAGTCATGGTGTATGTTGTGTAGCAGAGCTTTTATTTGAGCTAGTTGGTCAGGCATACTGGTGTATTATGGCGTGAAAAAAACGTGAACAAAAGCTTCATATCCACACTATTTCTTTGCCTTCGGTCTCTCGTGCCGTGATACTTACACGAGAATGTTGCGTTTTTTTTGCTGGTTCTCACCTTCAATCATCTGAAAAGTGGACCAACTGTCGATCTTGTTCGCGAGAACAGAGAAAAGCCGCAGACGTGACAGTTGCAAGAAAGTGCCTAGTTCATATCAAGCGAGAGTCACTAAACACCATTTGTTACACGATGCATGCGGTGTTTCAAAAACATAGCTTTGTTTTCTTTCTAACGTTTAAGTATTCAAAACGCTCGCACAGACATTTCAATTTAGCTACCGGGCCATTATTTATAAGAAGCCACACTTTCATTCTCGAAATAGCACTCTCTTAGAAATATGCGGGCTCAACATTGACCAAATAATTTGCTGCACCTCAGACGTCCAAAAGCATACCATAGTGATAGTAACCGAAATAGACGGCGTCTACTTTGAGCGCGGGGGATCGCACGTACCCTTTAGCAGGTTCATCGGCCCTCAATGCATCTGCTTATTGGCTACTCAAAACGCATGCAAGGAAAATCTTTTGGTTTGGAACCACAAAGTCTGCTGACAGAAGAAAAAGGAAGCCAAGAAAAAGAAGTGACGTGACCTGAAGGCACCACACAAGTTGGCCTTACGTACTATGAGTTTAAAATTATTGCACCGTTTAGTGTGAAGATGTCGAGCTCGTTAGATGAAAGACCTGAATAAAACGGGAGATCCGTAGCAAAGCCTCAGTTAGCCTTCTTGCTATTTCAGTAGACTGTGTTATGTTTGTCAAAGGCTGTATTCTTATGCTTGGCTTGCTTTACGTGGTTGGCGGGGCGTTTGAGGCGATGTTATTGGTGGCTGAGGAAATCAACGGAAGCACAAAAAACGAGAACGAGTGTTCGAGTTTCGCGTTTTACAGCTAACATTGACACAACTCGATATGCATATAATAACCAGGAAAAACAAACGGGTGAAGGATGTGACAAGACTATACCTTCGGCTTTAATTTAGATTCCGAAATCGAAACGTTATCTAATATGTATGAAGAATTCTGTTATATAGGTAATGTCATTTTATTCATGCCATTTTGTGTAGCTGTGAGTGCTGTCAACAATCTTTCCAGTTAATAGCTGGCATTATCGAAGTGTGACATGACGTGTATCGTCACACGCATCCCCTTGTAATGGGTCTTATTCATTTGTTTAATAGAGAATTATAACCTAATAGAGACATGAAAGAAAACTAAAAGAACGCATTTTGTCGAGCATCAGGTTCGGCTGAAAATTTATCTTGTGAACAACTATAGCGTTTATAAGATGATGTGGAGGCGAACTTGTGTGGGAACGGGCCTTGTTTTTAAAGTGTGTTGCTTGAATGCAGCACCAAGCCAAGCTGAAAAATGTCTACCGAAGCTTTTGAGCTCAAAATATTAAAAAAAGCTGTTCAAGATCGGATGTTTTGTTACAGGGTTCTCAGATAGCGTTACATCGTTTTTACCGTTACATGCCAATGATTTCTGCTCATACATTACTTCCTAATAATCAATTATTGGTAACCGGTTGCTTTAGTAAGCAGCAATACATTTTCTAGTACAAGTTCTTCGTGACGATTGCAAACCAAGGCGCCAATAAAATTCTGACGTGCGTCTGGATTCGCGATTACCAAAATTACAGAGTGCTTGGTCAATGCTTGCAAAAGAAGCTCCACACACCAGTTGACTGAATAAACCGTTGAATATCCGATTGGATCGATCGGGTTTTCCACTTTGTCTGTTATTTTCTCCTTGATCACCTTATCACAGCCTGTACAAAAAAAAACTTTATGCATGCACAACTTTCTTGGACATTGCGCATTACCTCTCTTTTTGCCTACAGCGACAGCGTAAGGAAGTTGCTTCATCATGGGGAAGTCTGGCTTGAATGGAGCTTTGCCACTGGCAGTAACTGGCTGCAGTTCAATCCCGGGCCTGCGACTGTTGTCTCAGAATCTTCTCCTAGCAAAGCGTCGCCTACCAGGAAGAAAGTGCCAGGTACATATGCATTAAGATTCTCTTTTTGTCTCTCCCCTACCAACCTATTCTTTATAGGCTCCACAGTTTTTAACGCTTGTTCACATGAAAGATAGTTGAAGACTGCATTTCATCGCCTTTTCCCGCGAGAAACATTGACAGCGAATACGGCATGTGCACCGTGTGCTTTAGGTGTGTACGTTCTTCGTCTGGAAGCGCCCATTGGCGAACGTGTTCGGGCGGTTTTCTTCACCGAACATTGTAATGGGTACCAAGCCCTTCACAGAGTGTTATCCTCAGTCCCGATGTTGCACTTGGGACACTCATTTATGTAAGGCGATTAGGGACCTTTTCGTTCAGCGAGGGGGTTTCGACCAGACCTATTATCTCCAGCTTAGTCAGTTTCAGGAGTACTCATAATAATATCGGTTCCCTTATGAGATATAATCTCTGCAATACGCTTTTCCTTTCGTACCCACTCTAGGCGAGTTGCGGGTTATATTTATAGACTCACGAGACAGGCTCAATCTGAAACAGTGAAGTGCTTATTGCGCTGGCACTAAGCTTCTGCCTTGGTTCCCAGACGACGATCCTCGGTACGACGTCATAACGCTGCCCTTCGACAAGCCAGTGAAGGAATTCGTGACCACCACCAGCGCCGTAGTGACCTCGCTGTTCGAATCCACTCCCCGGGAATCTGAATCTCCGGGACGAGACGTCCCAGACAACATGGCGCCCACATGTCCCAAATAAAGGGCGCCGTGCCTGCTGACAGGGATGAATAAGCGCGATTTCATTTCGCAAGTCATCATCGCTTTCCGTCATCGCATTTTCCTCTCGCCACCTGCTCACCGCAGATCTTAGCATCTCCTTCGAAATGACGTGTTAAGCAAGGCGCATTTTTTCTTTCGCCTGGTGGCAAGCGCCTCTTTCAAATGAATAAAGACATGTGAACCTGATGGTAGATTAAAACCAAAATTTGTCTAACATCATGAGGTGTTCCTTGTTTTCTTTATGGAATTATAATTATCGATTTATAGGTCATTTACATGCGATGAGCAACTTACAGCTGAGCCAGCCTGTCAATATTTCATGTGAATACGTCGTGTTTATCCTGTGAAAACATGCTGAGGCGTAGCTAAATCAAGCTCTGCGTGTATTCTTGCTTTGCTAGCACTGGATCTATTGCAAAGGGGAACCTGTGATGGCTCGCTGTCCGTGAACCATGAAAACTCATGAACCAGCATCATGAACCAGCTAATCGCATCACTGCAAGCATCACTGAACCTTATACCTCGCAAAAAAATCCTTATTCACTATATGTGGCTTCGCGTTTAAATTCCCCGCACCTCAGTGCTAGTGCAACAGAATGCACGTGTACTTGTGCTGTGGTGCTCTGGGCGTCCTGTATCTCGCAACGATTTAAGAAGGAGCGTAGGCGAAGGCTACCAAGTAAATTTCACATTACTTGTTCCGTTGCTTATGCCTCTCAATATCGCCTTTGTGTTGTTGACCCCTTGTGCCTTTATTTATTAGCCTATATCCCATAGAGGGATGACATTAAAGCGTCGACAAAGGAAATACCCAGTCACAACAAGCACTTCTTTCTGTGTTCGTCTGTTTTCCTCTTTTATACCGCAAATATACACCAACTACATCAGCTCTCCCCTTTCCTGCTTCCCATATATGGTTGCGACATTGCACTCGGAAACAACAAACCTGCCGCATTTCGTGTGCGTTAAAAGCTTCGCAGGTAGATCATCGAGGGAGCCCCTGTTTGATGTAACGAATGAACAGTGATTTCGACCCATAGGAAATTTCGTATGCAACGAATGAACAGTAATTTCCTACCAAAGGAACTTTAGTTTTGTTTTTAAGGCAACTTGATGCGTAGAGGACGCTCTTGAAGGGTGCGATTCCTTGCATTACCTATTCTCGAGTTTCTTGCTTTAAGTAATTATGTATGCAATTGTTGATTATACGATCTGTACCATGCAACACGTGTGGTGGCTTAGAATACCTAAATTACGTGGACTTTCTTCGAAATACCTTCACCGCCGAGTGGGCTTCTTCCGTTCTGGGCATGCTATAATTGCCCACACAAAGGACATCAATGGGTACAGGCAACTGGCCTCACCCATAGCTAGGGAGCCAGCCGGACTCCGGAAGCAGAATAGAAAACAGAATACTATTGCAGCAGAAACTATCGCAGACGATTGTCAAAGCCAGTTATAGCTTTCATATGCGACCCTACACTGTCTATCTCAGTGCAATTCTGGCAACCGCACAGCTTACGCTGGCAATATGACTAGACAAGACCCTTTCGGTATACAATCGGCGACAAAATTCCAGAAATTCTGATAGAGTAGGCGTGTCCTGCACCGAGTAATAACTGAATAACAGTCAGATTACGCTGAAATTAGGTATCACAATACCACGCGCAGGATACATGGCGGCTTCCATTCTGCTTGAGGCTGATGAGACACCGGCCTTATGTGATCTCAGGGACGCCAAGGAGTGCCCACAAATTAAAGGATCTTCCATCTCCTCCCAATATATCCTTCGAGGTGAACAGTCTGAATGATGATATGAAATAAAGTACGTACATACTAACTTTTTGGGGTCGGCGAGCTTTTTTGTTAAGTTCGGTTTTCACCACTGAAACGTGCAATTTTTGGGGATAACATCAATTCTTCGTATTTTTCTTACGCGTCATCTTGTCATATTTTTCTCGCATACAGAGGAGACGGAGAGAATCATTGTTAGGTGACAGCTGAGAGCTTGGCCTCAACCAGTGCCCATGAGCTAGTCAACGTAAGTGGAAGGGGAGAGGGGGAAAGAAAAAAAAAAGAATGACCACCACGATAATGCAGAAACTTACGAGCCTGCACAAAGTTGAGAAAAACTGCAATTCCTAAGACGAGTTTTCAACAGCTGAACAACTATAGTTCAGTTAAATACTAACCTGCGATTACTACTTGCACTTGTGGTATACACGCGTTACCCTTGATACTATTGTTGGCCGAAAGCGTGGCCTCTTCCGGGATAAAGGCCATATATATTTAGGGGTGCGACGTGAGAGAATCACGACATAATTACGAGGCACGCAGGAATGGGGTTAAACTCCGGAATAATTTTGACCACCTGGAGTTCTCGCGCACCCCATGCCTGGTGAGCCGACGTTTTTGGATTTCGCCTCCATCGAAGCGCGGCCTCGGCGGCCGCGATTTGACTGCGCGCCCTCGGGCTCACCAGCGAAACGCCAAAGCCACTAGCCACCTGGGCGGGTGGATAAAGGCGCAAGTATCATGGATTGGGAGACGGCGCCTGCTCTTGCGAAGCCTTTTTCCCTGATGCTCAAGAGACTGGATTCTCTGCTTCTTTAGCGAAGCTGTACCTGTGCGGCGGCGGTGGCGGCAACGAAGGCTGACAGTGGCGAAAGCGCAGTCGGTATCATAAACCAATCAGACATCCAGAAACGCGGACTGCGTCGGAGCCCCGAAGCGGCCGTATAGGATCCGGGCGTCGGTGAGAACATGCAGCCTGACGCCGGCGTCGTTAGAGCCCGCGATGCCTGCAGGAACCTGCCTCGAGCATAGGACATAACGAAGGCTATAAAAGTAAGCTTGGTGATAGTGCAGCTCTTGAGTTCAATTGAACTGTATAATTATGTGCCCCAAATGAGCGTATACATACCTTTTAGTTTGGGGCACAATAAAAAAAATCGCAAGCCCCAAAAGAGGTTAAAAAATTGTATATTAAAAATTTGTATACTGCCCCAGCGTGTGTCAGTATCTTTGCATCTACGATGCAAATGAGACGTCAATTGCTCTTCTCGGGCGGCTTGAAGTTGAAAACTAGCGAAAAACAGAAAGTACACAAGGAAGAAAACACATGTACGATACGTGAACTAATTGAATTCTTATTATAAGTAAATTGCACATATATATATATATATATATATATATATATATATATATACCATAGTCATGGTGTATGTTGTGTAGCAGAGCTTTTACTTGAGCTAGTTGGTCAGGCATACTGGTGAAAGTATTATGGCCTGAAAAAACGTGAACAAAAACTTCATATCCACACTATTTCTTTGTCTTCGGTTTCTCATGCCGTGATACTTATAACAGAATGTTGCGTTTTTTGCTGGTTCTCATCTTCAATCATCTTAAAAGTGGTCCAACTGTCGATCTTGTTCGCGAGGGCAGAGAAAAGCTACAAACGTGATGGTTGCAAGAAAGTGCCTAGTTCATATCAAGCGAGAGTCACAAAACGCCATTTGTTACGCGATGCATGCGGTGTTTCAAAAACACAGCTTTTTTTTTCTTTCTAACGTTTAAGGATTCAAAATGTTCGCACAGACGTTTTAATTTAGCTACCAGACCATTATTTATAAGAAGCCACACTTTCATTCTCGAAATAGCACTCTCTTAGAAATATGCGAGCTCAACATTGACCAAATAATTTGTTGCACCTCAGACGTGCAAAAGCATACCATAGTGATAGTAATCGAAATAGACAGCGTCTACTTTGAGCGCGGGGGATCGCACGTACCCTTTAGCAGGTTCATCGGCCCTCAATGCATCTGCTTATTGGCTACTCAAAACGCATGCAAGGAAAATCTTTTGGTTTGGAACCACAAAGTCGGCTGACAGAAGAAAAAGGAAGCCAAGAAAAAGAAGTGACATGACCTGAAGGCACCACACAAGTTGGCCTTACGTACTATGAGTTTAAAATTATTGCACCGTTTAGTGTAAAGAAGTCGAGCTCGCTAGATGGAAAGACTCTGAATAAAACGGGAGATCCGCAGCAAAGCCTCTTCCTATTTCAGTAGACTGTGTTATGTTTGTCAAAGGCTGTATTCTTATGCTTGGCTTGCTTTACGTGGTTGGCGGGGCGTTTTGAGGCGATGTTATTGGTGGCTGAGGAAATCAACGGAAATACAAAAAACGAGAACGAGTGTTCGAGTTTCGCGTTTTACAGCTAACATTGACACAACTCGATATGCATATAATAACCAGGAAAAACAAACGGGTGAAGGATGTGACAAGACTATACCTTCGGCTTTAATTTAGATTCCGAAATCGAAACGTTATCTAATATGTATGAAGAATTCTGTTATATAGGTAATGTCATTTTATTCATGCCATTTTGTGTAGCTGTGAGTGCTGTCAACAATCTTTCCAGTTAATAGCTGGCATTATCGAAGTGTGACATGACGTGTATCGTCACACGCATCCCCTTGAAATGGGTCTTATTCATTTGTTTAATAGAGAATTATAACCTAATAGAGACATGAAAGAAAACTAAAAGAACGCATTTTGTCGAGCATCAGGTTCGGCTGAAAATTTATCTTGTGAACAATTATAGCGTAAGATGATGTGGAGGCGAACTTGTGTGGGAACGGGTCTTGTTTTTAAAGTGTGTTGCTTGAATGCAGCACCAAGCCAAGCTGAAAAATGTCTACGGAAGCTTTTCAACTCAAAATATAAAAAAAAGCTGTTCAAAATCGGATGTTTTGTCACAGGGTTCTCAGATAGCGTTACATCGTTTTTACCCTTACATGCCAATGATTCCTGTTCATGCATTACTTCCCAATAATCAATTATTGGTAACCCGTTGCTTTATTAAGCAGCAATACATTTTCGAGTACAAGTTCTTCGTGACAATTGCAAACCAAGGCGCCAATAAAATTCTGACGTGCTTCTGGATTCGCGATTACCAAAATTACAGAGTGCTTGGTCAATGCTTGCAAAAGAAGCTCCACACACCAGCTGACGGAATAAACCGTTGATTATCCGATTGGATCGATCGGGTTTTCCACTTTGTCTATTATTTTCTCCTTGATCACCTTATCACAGCATGTACAAAAAAAATTAAACTTTATGCATGCACAACTTTCTTGGACATTGCGCATTACCTCTCTTTTTGCCTACAGCGACAGCGTAAGGAAGTTGCTTCATTATGGGGAAGTCTGGCTTGAATGGAGCTTTGCCACTGGCAGTAACTGGCTGCAGTTCAATCCCGAGTCTGCGAATGTTGTCGCACAATCTTCTAGCAAAGCGTCGCCTACCAGGAAGAAAGTGCCAGGTACGTTTGCATGAAGATTCTCTTTTGTCTCTCCCCTACCAACCTATTCTTTATAGGCTCCACAGTTTTTAACGCTTGTTCACATGAAAGATCGTTGAAGAGTGCATTTGATCGCCTTTTCCCGCGAGAAACATTGGAAGCGAATACGGCATGTGCACCGTGTGCTTTTAGGTGTGTACGTTCTTCGTCTGGAAGCGCCCATTGGCGAACGTGTTCGGGTGGTTTTCTTCACCGAACATTGTAATGGGTACCAAGTCCTTCACAGAGTGTTATCCTTGGTCCCGATGTTGCACCTGGGACACTCATTTATGTAAGGTGATTAGGGGCCTTATCGTTCAGCGAGGGGGTTTCGGCCAGACCTATTATCTCCACTTAGTGAGTTTCAGGAGTACTTATAATAATATCGGTTCCCTTATGAGATATAATCTCTGCAATACGCTTTCGCTTTCGTACCTACTCTAGGCGAGTTGCGGGTTATATTTATAGACTCACGAGACAGGCTCAAGCTGAAACGGTGAAGTGCTTATTGCGCTGGCACTAAGCTTCTGCCTTGGTTCCCAGACGACGATCCTCGGTACGACGTCATAACGCTGCCCTTCGACAAGCCAGTGAAGGAATTCGTGACCACCACCAGCGCCGTAGTGACCTCGCTGTTCGAATCCACTCCCCGGGAATCTGAATCTCCGGGACGAGACGTCCCAGACAACATGGCGCCCACATGTCCCAAATAAAGGGCGCCGTGCCTGCTGACAGGGATGAATAAGCGCGATTTCATTTCGCAAGTCATCATCGCTTTCCGTCATCGCATTTTCCTCTCGCCACCTGCTCACCGCAGATCTTAGCATCTCCTTCGAAATGACGTGTTAAGCAAGGCGCATTTTTTTCTTTCGCCTGGTGGCAAGCGCCTCTTTCAAATGAATAAAGACATGTGAACCTGATGGTAGATTAAAACCAAAATTTGTCTAACATCATGAGGTGTTCCTTGTTTTCTTTATGGAATTATAATTATCGATTTATAGGTCATTTACATGCGATGAGCAACTTACAGCTGAGCCAGCCTGTCAATATTTCATGTGAATACGTCGTGTTTATCCTATGAAAACATGCTGAGGCGTAGCTAAATCAAGCTCTGCGTATATTCTTGCTTTGCTAGCACGGGATCTATTGCAAAGGGGAACCTGCGATTGCTCGCTGTCCGTGAACCATGAAAACTCATGAACCAGCATCATGAACCAGCTAATCGCATCACTGCAAGTATCACTTAACCTAATACCTCGCAAAAAATCCTTATTCACTATATCTGGCTTCGTGTTTAAATTCCCCGCACCTCAGTGCTAGTGCAGCACAATGCACGTTTACTTGTGCTGTGGTGCTGTGGGCGTCCTGTATCTCACAACGATTTAAGAAGCAGCGTAGGCGAAGGCTACCAAGTAAACTTCACATTACTTATTCCGTTGTTTATGCCTCTCAATATCGCCTTTGTGTTGTTGACCCCTTGTGCCTTTATTTATTAGCCTATATCCCATAGAGGGATGACATTAAAGCGCCGACAAAGGAAATGCCCAGTCACAACAAGCACTTCTTTCGGTGTTCGTCTGTTTTCCCTTTTATACCGCAAATATACACCAACTACATCAGCTCTCCCCTTTCCTGCTTCCCATATATGGTTGCGACATTGCACTCGGAAACAACAAACCTGCCGCATTTCGTGTGTGTTAAAAGCTTTGCAGGTAGATCATCGAGAGAGCCCCTCTTTGATGCAACGAATGAACAGTGATTCGGACCCATAGGAAATTTCGTATGCAACGAATGAACAGTAATTTCCTACCGAAGGAGCTTTAGTTTTGTTTTTCAAGGCAACTTGATGCGTAGAGGACGCTCTTGAAGGGTGCGATTCCTTGCGTTACCTATTCTTGCGTTTATTGCTTTAAGTAATTATGTATGCAATTGTTGATTATACGATCTGTACCATGCAACACGTGTGGTGGCTTAGAATATCTAAATTACGTGGACTTTCTTCGAAATACCTCCACCGCCGAGTGGGCTTCTTTCGTTCTGGGCATGCTATAACTGGCCACACAGAGGACATCAATGGGTACAGGCAACTGGCCTCACCACCATAGCTAGGGAGCCAGCCGGACTCCGGAAGCAGAATAGAAAACAGAATACTATTGCAGCAGAAACCATCGCAGACGATTGTCAAAGCCAGTTATAGCTTTCATATGCGACCCTACACTGTCTATCTCAGTGCAATTCTGGCAACCGCACAGCTTACGCTGGCAATATGACTAGACAAGACCCTTTCGGTATACAATCGGCGACAAAATTCCAGAAATTCTGATAGAGTAGGCGTGTCCTGCACCGAGTAATAACTGAATAACAGTCAGATTACGCTGAAATTAGGTATCACAATACCACGCGCAGGATACATGGCGGCTTCCATTCTGCTTGAGGCTGATGAGACACCGGCCTCATGTGATCTCAGGGACGCCAAGGAGTGCCCACAAATCAAAGGATCTTCCATCTCCTCCCAATATATCCTTCGGGGTGAACAGTCTGAATGATGATATAAAATAAAGTACGTACATAATAACTTTCTGGGGTCGGCGAGCTTTTTTGTTAAGTTCGGTTTTCACCACTGAAACGTGCAATTTTTGGGGATAACATCAATTCTTGTATTTTTCTTTACGCGTCATCTTGTCATATTTTTCTCGCATACAGAGGAGACGGAGAGAATCATTGTTAGGTGACAGCTGAGAGCTTGGCCTCAACCAGTGCCTATGAGCTAGTCAACGTAAGTGAAAGGGGAGAGGGGGAAAGAAAAAAAGATTGACCACCACGATAATGCAGAAACTTACGAGCCTGCACAAAGTTGAGAAAAACTGCAATTCCTAAGACGAGTTTTCAACAGCTGAACAACTATAGTTCAGTTAAATACTAACCTGCGATTACTACTTGCACTTGTGGTATACACGCGTTACCCTTGATACTATTGTAGGCCGAAAGCGTGGCCTCTTCCGGGATAAAGGCCATATAAATTCTCGGGTGTGACGTAGAGAATCACGACATAATTATGAGGCACGCAGGAATGGGGTTAAACTCCGGAATAATTTTGACCACCTGGAGTTCTCGTGCACCCCATGCCCCGTGAACTGGCGTTTTTGGATTTCGCCTCCATCGAAGCGCGTCCTCGGCGGCCGCGATTTGACTGCGCGCCCTCGGGCTCACCAGCGAAACGCCAACGCCACTAGCCACTTCGGCGGGTGGATAAAGGATTGGGAGACGGCGCCTGCTCTTGCGAAGCCTTTTCCCCTGATGCTCAAGAGACTGGATTCTCTGCTTCTTTAGCGAAGCTGTACCCGTGCGGCGGCGGCGGCGGCGTCGAAGGCTGACAGTGGCGAAAGCGCAGTCGGTATCATAAACCAATCAGACAGCCAGAAACGCAGACTGCGTCGGAGCCCCGAAGCGGCCGGGCGTCGGTGAGAACATGCAGCCTGACGCCGGCGTCGTTAGAGCCCGCGATGCATACAGGAACCTGCATCGCGCATCGGACGTAATGAAGGCTATAAAAGTAAGCTTGGTGATAGTGCAGCTCTTGAGTTTAATTGAATTGTATAATTATGTGCCCCTGATTGATTCCTTGGTTTTACGTGCCAAAACGAAAAAAAAATTGTGTGCCCAAATCAGCGTACATACCTTTTAGTTTGGGGCGCAATAAAAAAAACGCAAGCCTCAAAATAGGTTAACAAATTGTATATTAAAAATTTGTATTGCGGAATTTCGCAAAGCGGAGGTAGGTTTATCAAAGGCAGAATTGACATCCACCCGTATTTAGCACGAAGCTCCAAAGGAAACCCACAAGGGTTTCTCAGAAACACAGCTTCGTAGTTGAAGAAAAATTCGTCCTGGTCCGGAATTCGAACCCGTACATATAGGTAAAATTCATACTGAAACGGCTTGGCTAAGCTAACGGAGTTGAAAACAGACCATAGACTCCGGAGGTGTATGACAATTCGATCAGACAGGTTCGCTGTACAATGTACAAGTGGCCCGGATATGCATACAACTGGCATTTGTGCCAAATTTTCTTTTTCGGGAAAGCAGAGCGTGATGGGAGATTCGTAATGTCTTGCACTCTGATTAGGCCGAAAAATAAAAAAGTGGCCCGGATGCAGCAGCACCGGCAACACGCAGAATGCACGCTGTCGGCGTTTTGCCCGCGTTCGCTATGCGTGCGGCACTGTTGCCGGACTGATATAAATGGCATTGGTGTGCCTCCCTTCCCTCCCCCCTCCCCCACGGCCTTTCGTGCGTCGGAAGGCGCGTTTTCTATATATATGGTGATTTAAAGGAGGAAAGAGACGCCTTTCGGGCCTTAAGGGAACGGCGCAGACGCGCGTTTGTTCTCCGCGTGACTCCCCGTGAAAGCGCGCGCCCCTCGCACCCTTTCACTCGCACATACAGCGTTCGGCGCGTGGCGACATTTCATCTCCAGATTCGTAATGTCTTGCAATAAAATAAAAAATATCACACTCGGGGTGAATGATGATTGGGGAAGCCGAATCATCGGAAAGGGGACGCTAAAAATGCAGAGAACTCTCTAAGGGGGAGCGGCCACAGGTCTTAAGCCATTTACACATGCCGGAACGTGACAGCCATGGCATTTGTGCCAAATTTTCTTTTTCGGGAAAGCAGAGCGTGATGGGAGATTCGTAATGTCTTGCACTCTGATTGGGCCGAAAAATAAAAATGCAGAGAACTGAGGAAGACAGAAGACAGCAGCGGCGCATAGCGTTGAGTCACACCAAGGAGGATGGGTCACACTTGGGTAACACCAAGGAGGTTTAAAATTTTTTTTAACCTCCTTGGGTAGCACAGACGGCCATAGGATGATGATGATGATGATGCCTCAATGAATGGCACAACCCACTGGCCTGAGACGAGTAATTTTCTTTGTTTCTCCCTTATTTATTTCTTCATATAGCTACATCCTTTTATGTCTGATTGACTCATGATCTTTATTTCTACGTTAATATTTAATTCTTCCAGGATCGGTTTGTTTTCATTATTTTACAGCGAAACTGTCTATGGTTAGGAGATGGGATTTTGTGGCGTCCGCGCAGAAAGACTATTATCATCATCAATGGCTCGAGCGTCGTCGTCTTTTTTCACAGCTGGCTCGTTGGCGTCCCTCGGTGCAACCGCGCGAGCGCGCTCGTGCCACTGCTCCCGCGTTCGTTGTCTTCGTCTTCTTCCACAGCTGGCTCCGTTGCCGCTCATCATTCCAGCGTGGAATTTCACTTCACTTCTGTCGTCGTAATGGGGAGGCCACGTTTACGGGGGCATGAGCCACTGCTTAAGGGGGTAATAGCCATTCATTGTCTTACGTGACGGACAGATTTAATAACATAGATGATACGCGAATGTTTGTGCGTACCTATCGTCACGATGACCACCGTTCAGGACAATAAATATGTTCGGAGCTCTGTTCAAAATTCTGTGTCACATTTGTGTCGTGCGCTAAACAGCTTCGCTGGTCATCCACCTTCACTGAGTGGAATGGGTCTAATTTTTTCCTGTTCTTTTTCTTCTTCTTTGCAGGAGGCGGGCGAACTATTGTGCACCCACCGCCATGGTGGGCGCGTGCCAATCGCTGAGGTCTGCGACAGCAGCAGCGGTCGTAGAAGAACTTCGTACCATGATGGACGCACCTTATTAATTCGTTAGAACCCACTAGATGCGCGTTTTGCAAGCTGTGTTCTCATTGCGTCGCAGGATTCCTGGATCAACTGTATCCGGAGCATCATCAGGAGGATCTTGGCCTGGCCACTGCCTAGCGTTCATGCAGTGAACTTCTTAAAGCCTCGAGCCACAATAGGAGAATCTGTTCCAGACGTGGCCAGATTGCATAAAAGGCGTTTGGTGCTCCTGTGTTTCTGCAAAGTGTGGAACGCCAATGGCTGCTCACGCGCGTAGTCGCTGAGGGGCAGCCAGTTACCTAGATCGTGGAACCACCAACTGCCAGTTAGAACAAGGAAGTCTGCTATGAGAGCGCAGGTAAGAATAATACTGCGACTCGCAGAAATTCTGGCACTCCGACTGCCCGCAATATTTAGTCCTTAGAAAAGTTTCGCAAACATAGACTACGCCAATATTTCGTCGGGAGCTTTAAGACGGTTGCTGAACTAAACGTGCTACTGAGCTAAACGAGCTAAACATGCTACTGTGGCATGATGGGCCCATGTAATGTTAAATTACTTCTGTGCGCTCCACTGCAGCGATTAACACTATCAATCATTTAAATCTTTCTCCGACATATGCGCTCCTTGTACAGGTGTACAGTGCGCCAGTCACTGCATTTTGTAGTACCTCTCTCGTCTGGCCCGTATCCGTGATGCAAACTATCGTTGCAGGAGCGTCCTGGCGGATAACAAGGCAGTTAGTCGACCTCTAAGGATATGACATGTCGTCTTGTAAAAGTAAGGAGTAGGATTTATCATGCATTAATGTGATGCTTTGCACACCGCTCAACTGGGACAGCATTATTCTGGCAGCCATCGTAAGAGATCTGTAAAAAAAATGTACGCCCTTGCATGTCGAAGCCTTCTACACGTCGGCGTTCTGCTGTACGACGTGGTTACGGAGTGGTTAATCCTACTGGCAAACAGCGCTGAAGTTTCGCGTGCCAACAACAGCGCCGTAACAGACAGTCTATAATGCATCGAGGAAACAGCAGCACATGCACTACGTGCATGGCTGTACGGCCATAGACAGAGCTTGGCTGGACTTATCTGGAAATCGGGGGCTGGCGATAGAAGCGCGCGTTTGTTATCCTCCAAAACAACGCGCTGTTTTTGGTGTTCTCTCTATTGGATAGCGTCATTATATTTTAGTCGTACACTTCAACTGCCGTGACGCCTCCTTGCAAGTACTGATTCTCCATACAGTGGTAGGTACGTCTGTGGTGGGAATGTTGTTGCCTTTTTAAAATATTTCGCTACTGTACTAATCCTGATAACATTGAGGAGTGCGCACCCTATAGTGACTGAATCCAGTGTGTAAGAGGCGGCGGCATATCATTTTCACACAATTTCACTCCCAGCTGACGGGGCATTTATTCCGAGCTCATCGAGCATTACTTCAACGTCTGTTGCATATTTTTACACCGAGACCTGTTAACGTGATTCTGAGAATAGTGCTTTCGTTGTATACAAGCTTTCGTTATAAGCTATGAACACTGCAGCAATACTTTAATATTTTGCTATCTGCAGTTACATTTGCGATATTGTGTAATGCAGTTTCTTGTTTTTCTGTATTCTGGTAAAAAAGTCGAAAAAAAAAAGCTGCGAAGTTTTTTGTATTCTTTCTTCAACGGTGACATTGATCAGTTCTTTCGTGCTTTTCAAAAGTGCCCGGCTACAGGTCGTGTTCATCTCATGTAATGTAAAGCTAGTATTGTGTGATCTTTGCACGTTGTCTTGCGTTGTCTTGTGTCTAGTTTCCGCGTGGCGACAAGCTTTAGCCAGCGGTTAAAGTGCGCAACTGATTACAGGAGTTGTTAATAATAGCAAAGAAATACCTCGCGCAAACAGAAAGAAAAACGAACTGCAGCGATCAAGGGCGCGCGGCACGGGAGCTCTTCGTCTTCTTGTGGGAAAAAAAAATTCAGGCAGAAAACTGCACTGGAGTTGCCTAAATGTGCGTAAGCATTGTGCCAGTTTCTCAGCTCCACGCAGCGCGGTGTCGTTACCAATCTTATCATACTTGATCCGACCAGCATAAACACGTATCAAGCTTCATCGGTCGTTATGTCAGCCTTATCATACTACATCCGACCCTTATCAAGCGTTATCAGTTGTCATCACCCTTATCGGACTCGATCCGACCTTTATCCGCCCTTATCGGTCGTTATCAACTTGCGAAAGCATATGTCCAGCGAAGTTGTTGCAAAACCACCACTGCATCTTTTGAGGGGCGTATGCAATGCTTTATTGATGGTTCGGATGCTTGTTTTTAACTTGTTCTTTATTGAAACGTATGCCGTTCTGGTGTTGTAAGGGCGATTTCAATGAATGTATGCACTGTTCGCTTCACTTCGCTGAGTGGTTGTAGACTCAGCCTTATGGTGAGGTATGAGCGATTGCATTTTTTTTTTGCTTGCTTACGGGGGTATGAGCCATTGCATTCGTCTTTGAGACAGGTTTCTCGTTGGGTTAGGCACAGCAATGCATGCGCATTTAAATAACGGCAGCGTAAGATGCGCTGCCCATCGGGCGTACTTTCCTTCACCGTACTTGAAGCCAGTGGTCTACCGGACAACGACGTCATCAGACTTTACAAGAGTGACATGATACACAAAATGAACTCCATTTATCAAAGCTCCCAGTTTCAAAGCGAGTACACTGGCTGCAACGGTGGGGATCTAGGCTGCAATGTTGGCGATGCGGTACCCTGGCCTCGCCGTCTCTCGTGAGAGCCGTTCACGCTATTCTGCCACTGGCGGGTCATCACTTACAAGCGGGTGTCTCTAATACGGTACGTCGAAAAGCTGGTGAGTGTTGCCTCATGCCTTGAGGTTCAAGTTATTTTCAAACCCAATTTTTTCTGCCTTTTTCTCACTCATGCTCATACTTCGACATGTTGTGAGGTGTTTTGTGTGCATCACGCACGTTTCGCAGGCATGCCAACGTGTTTGGCATGCACGCTGACGTGCTTTATGTTAACCGATGTTGCATTCGCACTGCATGATTCAAAGTTGCCTACTGCACGTAGAAAAGTGAAAGCTCAGAAATTTATGCCTGCCGAGACAACCGAAATAGGTAAATAATGTAAGATTATAAAGCGTTCGTTCTAATGGAAATTTTTCTTTTACTTGAAATTATTGCACGTGCCTAAATTTCCTCGTCTTGCTCTCACCAGTTGGGACTGATGCTACACGTAAGTAAAGACAATTTCATTTTACTTTGCATCGGAGCTGAACGCTAATTGCTGAAGTGTTCGTCTACCCACGCTTCTTTTTTATTCACCCTTCTCTGAAGACTTCTGAGAAAGAGAAAGAAAGCTTACGGTGTCGTGAGATTTGCCGATTGAGTATGTTCAGCATTCATTACCTGGTCTGCCACGTCTTCACTTCTCACTGATTACGTCCATATGTATACGTACGCACGTATGCGCGTTTGTGCGTGCGTGCATGCGTGCAGCACAATTCAGTAGACGTTTTTTTAACCGACACAATAGTCATGCCGGCGTACGGTGCCGGTTCTTCGACAATCTCAAATGATGTACTTGTTAGTGGTGAGGTAGAGTATATGAAACAGATTTCAAATATATTCTTTGTTATTCGTTTCTGGTTTTCGTTCGAGAATTTAAGGTCGCCTGAAAGAAACCGCAATACATTAAATCCAGATAAAACAACTTGGACGCGACACTATACGACATTTGGTCGAAGTCTGGGACACAGTGCGGCCAAAACTGAAAGTGAACAGGTGGTTTGCGCAAACGACTTCATCCCCCCTGAACGTCAAATGATTTGAGGTCATTGTTAAGACAACAACGGCGCTCAGTTTATCTGCATGTTTTCATGAAATCAGGTCCAACGGTGCGAAAACCTGGGTCGTCATCGTCAATCGCCACTCAGACGATGACGAGAGGCGGAGCCACGACCCCGACATCGGCCCCGACATCGGCCCCGACACCGACCCCTACACCGATCCCGATTCTGACAATGAAACCGATAGCGACAACAACAACAACGAAGCCGACAACGACCCCGGTCATGACAACGCCCTCTGCTGCTCCGAAGAGTAAGCATTATTCGAAACAACATTAATCTCATTTGTTTTAACCTTAACGGCCCGCAGGTGTTACTTAATGAATGAAGGGAGGGGGGGGGGGGTTACAGCTGTGGGTGGAAACAAATAGCACAGAGGAAACAAAAACGAAGCATAAGAAATAACTCAAACAAATCTGTAGTAGGTTGATGTTTCAACAGAAACAGCAAAGCACAAGCAGCACGAGGCACGTTGAATGGGCAATAGTTTAATAAAGTTTCGAAATTGAAAAAGACCAAACAAGAACGGCTTTTCTCTTGATTGGTCCAAACCTACACTCAGATTGTTTAGTGAATCGGTTCTTTTCTGCGGAATTTTGTGCAGTCTGTACATGCGCCACTGCTAACGATACCGACAAGAGGTCATGCACCAACACAAAATGTGAGAACCTATAGAAAAAGAACACGTATGCTAAGAAGAGCAGGAAGAGTGCCAAACGTTTTACACTTGCGCTTATGTCTGCCTGAGCAGTGGGTACCAAGCCGAACTGCCTACTCTGGCTTTCCTGCCTTTCCCTTTAGTTTTCTCACTACCTGTTTCTATGTCATTCCCATACATCAGAAGAAATACACCCCACACTCGCCGCGTTCGCTCAGCGACTATGGAGGTCTGCTGCTGAACACGAGGTCGTGGGCGCGATTCCCGGCCGCTGCGAGCGCATCCGCGCGGGTGCGGAACGCGAATAAGCTCGTGTACTGTGCTGTGGATGCACTCAAATAACCCAAGGTGGTCAGAATTCAACCGGACCCCCTCTCCAACGCCCCCCCCTAGCCCACTATGCATAATCGGAGTGTTAGCATTATAGCTTTTTTTAAATTATAATCCACGACAACTTCCTCTGCGCGTTTTATTTTTCACTTTTTCTATGCCTACTTTCCCGACCAGCGAAGGGGCTTATGTAACCCTTGTCCGGCTGACCCACAAAGTAGTGCGAGTAAGCACACCTCTTTTCTGTTGCGTAACAAAAAAAAAAAAAAAAAAAAAAAAACTAAATTCCTTCCTTAACCCTAGAAAATGCTACAGGCACAAAGGCAACTCTCAAAGCTCATTGGCCTATTAATGGAATGACGCATAATATTCAATGGCTTCTTCGATGCACTTGATTTTCATTGATTTATCCATTGGGTAAGTACCACAGGGTGTGCGTACGCCCTTCGCTGATCCTTCATAATGAGCACGTGTCCCTGCGACACAAAAAAAAAACTAAGATAATCCATAAATATTTAACTAGGTAACGGTCGTACATGTCTTTGCATACATCTGTCTTCTCCATCTTTTCTCAACAAGCACCATGCAACGCTTTCGTCATGGAATATCGCTGCCTACACGTCCTACGCTGCGGTGTTTGGTGTTTTCATTTCGGCCTAGCTTGTGAGTGGTGTAGTGCATAAACATAAAACAATGACATGACAATAAGGTTATACGCTTTGTGGGGGGTAAACATAAACTTTTCATGAGTTTGCACGGTGCATAGGTTGAAAGTAAGCACACTTAAACCTATAGCCGTCATTTGTATAGGAAGGATTTAGTACTTAAGCGCTTGGCTAAAGCTTAGCTTCAAATAGATTCCTACATGCGTTCGAGATCTGAATCTCTTGGTTTTCCTTAAAACTTTTTTCAGGCTCCGTGTGTTTTGAAATAAAGAAAGCGCCACAAATAGTTACTCTGATCTATAATTCGATTTAGCAGCTTCAGACCCCATTAAAGAAAACCTAATTGCGCGACTACAGCTAGTGCAAAATAAGTTCGCTTTATATTCTCTCTAAGTATAACCGATGTGCCAGCATAACTTCTATAAAAGCTAACCTCTCCCTTCTTTCTTAGCATGTCACCGTAAAGTAGCACGACCATGTTTATTTAAAAAGCAATTCCATGAAATCGGGCCTCTCGATTCCCTAATTACTGGTCCGCCGTACGTGTCGTACCACGAAGAACAGCTTCGCTGTAGAGCAGATTTGCAAAAACATCAGAAAGCGAGCTCTCGCGCCAGTAAGATAGGCGGATGATTCTCTAGGCACCCATAAAGGGTGCAGCGATTCTGTGGGTGCTTCCGAGCGAACTAACCGCGAACACATTGCATGTTCGATTTCTCCCCAGTGAAGCCCCCCTTGGTGTGCCACATGATGTCTCCGCTGTACCTGACAGACAACTATGAGAAGGGAAAGGTTGTCAACAGTCTGGTGCCTTATCCGCAAATGTGCGACTACATCTTGTTCGATATTCCGCAGGAGGCGGATGGGAAGTACGACCGTGAGTGCACCCTTTCACCACTACGCTTCCGATGAGCAAACGATCGTGTAACAAGCCTTGGACGCACGTTGAAGGGGCACCCAAATAGAAACGCTAAGACCCTGACCCTATGATACCCTATATTAGGGTTTTGTGCTCCAGTATAGTATATTTAGGCACTTTACGAGGTGGTACCAAATAATTCCGAGACTGGCTCTGCAGAGAAGAAATGAATTTATTTATGCGCATTCAAACACTGTCACCATCGCAGTAGTCCTCTGGCACGGCAATACAGCGCTCCCAGCGTTTCTGTCAAATAGCCAGTACGTCCAGTAAGTCTTTTTTGCGGAACGAGCCGAACGCGATTCGAGTGTGATTTAAGCAATCGTGTCAAAATGGCTACCTTCAAGCTGGGTTTTTAATGTTACGGAGGGAGCGAAATAAGCGAAATCGAAACCCGATGAATGACCTTGTCTTTCACGTCAAGGATAATCACTAGGGACGGGAGTTAGGTTTGCGGGTACGACCCTGAGGGCAAGCAATAGTCATCGCAGTTGAGAAGCCCGACGTTTCCCCCACTCTATGGTGTCCACGGTTGCCGCTTGCACGCGCGCCCCCATGCGCCCGCTCGCTCGTCGCTATTGGCTCGGTCCCCTATTTGTGGACGCGCATGCGCGCCACCCCCGCGCGCCCGCTCGCACACCGCTACTGGCTTGGCGCCACCTCTGCTTCCTCCACGCGCCGGCACGGTTGTGCGCGCTACAAGTAGACGTGGCCCGGTTGCGCTAGCTGCGCTAGGTTGCGCGTGGGCTTCTGCGTGGAGCTACAACGATGGGACCGCGAAAGTTTCAAGCAGAAGAGGCGCGTAAGAGTGTAAAGGCTCTGCAGAAACTACAGAGTATGCGGCGAGGCAGGGGGCGAGGCGACGGTCCGGCGAGATACGCGTGACCGTTGAGCGCGAGCTAGAAAAGGAGCAACGCGCGGCCGTAAGACAGAACCACGCCAAGCGAACGGCCGCTGAACACGTCGCCAAGACCAAGCGGTGCTAGTTGGAGGTCCGCCACTTGCGGGAGCAAGACGTGTGCTTTCAAGAGCACTTTGTCGTAGACGAATTTGTTGCGTTGTTTGGCGTATGCGACCACCTCGGGTTCCGGTCATACGTCGCCAGAGTGTCGCGTCCCGCGTATGTGGTGATCCTCGAGTTAGCATTTTCCCGGGATGATGTAAATTCGTTTAGGCTTTGCGCCACGTGCAGGGGAAAAATACTTGACATTAACTAATAATCATCGATGATGGCTTCTGCCCTAATTCTTACACTCGATGCAAGCCCTGGAAATTGGTACGGTACGTGTGAAGCCAATGACACAGAGAGTAGCTAATCTAATGAGTAAGTCGAGGAATTAAATTGAATTTTGTTGAATATGCCCTCAGCGAATCTTCTCCTTCCTAAAAATGCGGCAAGGCACCACGTCGGTTTACATCAACGTATCTTTTATAGTCATAATCTTTATCATCAGCCTATAGTTATGCCCACTGCAGGACGAAGGCCTCTCCCTGCGATCTCCAATTACCCCTGTCTAGCGCTAACTAATTCCAACTTTCGCCTGCAAATTTCTTAACTTCATCACCCCACCTAGTTTTCTGCCGTCCTCTACTGCGCTTCCCTTCTCTTGGTATCCATTCTATAACTCTAATGGACCACCGGTTATCCATCCTGCGCATTACATGACCTGCCCAGCTCCATTTCTTCCGCTTAATGTCAACTATAATATCGGCTATCCCCGGTTGTTCTCTGATCCACACCGCTCTCTTCCTGTCTCTTAACGTTACTCCTAAGATTTTTCGTTCCATCGCCCTTTGTGCGGTCCTTAACTTCTTCTCGAGCTTCTTTGTTAACCTCCAAGTTTCTGCCCCATATGTTAGCACCGGTAGAATGCAATGATTGTACACTTTTCTCTTCAACGAGAGTGGTAAGCTCCCAGTCAGGATTTGGTAATGCCTTCCGTATGCACTCCAACCCAATTTTATTCTTCTGTAAATTTCTTTCTCGTGATGAGGGTCCCCTGTGAGTAATTGACCTAGATAAACGTACTCCTTTACAGACTCTAGAGGCTGACTGGCGATCCTGAATTCTTGTTCCCTTGCCAGGCTATTGAACATTATTTTTGTCTTCTGCATATTCATCTTGAACCCAATTCTTACACTTTCTCGATTAAGGTCCTCAATCATTTGTTATAATTCGTCTCCATTGTTGCTGAATAGGACAATGTCATCTGCAAACCGAAGGTTGCTGAGATATTCGCCGTTGATCCTCACTCCTAAGCCTTCCCAGTCTAAGAGCTTGAATACTTCTACTAAGCATGCAGTGAATAGCATTGGAGAGATTGTGTCTCCTTGCCTGACCCCATTTCTTGATAGGTAACTTTCTACTTTTCTTGTGAAGAACCAAGGGTGGAATCTGTAGATACTCACCAAGATATTCACGTATGCCTCCTGTACTCCTTGATTACGCAATGCCTCTATGACTGCTTAATCTCTACTGAATCAAATGTCTTTTCGTAATCTACGAAAGCCATCTAGATAGGTTAGTGACAGTAATTTGTCACCTTTCGTAAAGATTCATTACCATTGCATTATTATCGTACTTGATACTGACACTTTTAGTAGCCGAAAAGTAGAAAAGCTAGTAGGGAATCCAGAATTTTCGAACCCAGGAGCACTGAGCTGCATGCTGTATATAAGTATGTTTATCAGAGTAAAACGTGCCACTCGGAAAATATGCGTGCTGCGCATATTTATTGCGCTATTTGGCATGATTTCGCACATTGCGAATCCTTCATTGTCCATTGCAGTTAAGCAACGTAGATTGCTAGTGCACAGCGTTCTCGCATAGCATTGCAGGATACACGTCAGCAACTAGCAACTGAGTCATTCTATCAGTTCATTTCTGGAGTTTACATAGATCCCGGCTCTCTTGAGCGTGCGTGTCGCTAAATCAGCATGGGGTTCGTCCAAGCGGGCGAACTTCAGACAAACTCGTATGTTGCCAAGCACTTCTGCGCTGGATAAAGGAATGTGACGGTGGCGCACGTAGACCTAGGTTTTCCCCTAATATTACTAGTACCAAATTCCATAGTTACGATAATGGCCTCCGAAATCCGGTGGTACGCCCGCATGTGCTCGCGAATCCCGGAGGCCGTGCTTGAGAGGTCCGAAAAGTAGCCAGTTTGGTGGCATCTAGCCAAACCTGACATACCTTCAAAGAGCCATTATTCTATGCTCGGCTTTGCAGGCACCGCCTACGAACACCTTGGACAATATGCCACCTTGTCTAAGTACATGTTCAGCGTCAACGTCTACGATACCGTCGTGTCTTCTCTCACGACGACTCTCGACAAAACCACGCTGACGGACACTGCACGGGACATACTGCAAACAGTACCGCTGCGCGGCTTTGGAATCCTCGGCGAAGTGAGCCATCTAAACGCGTCGGCGTATAGCCCCGACATTCTGACGAACCACGCTGGGATTCTTAACTTTGTCTACGCGGTGAGTTTTGAGAGTGCGTTAAACCTGTCAACGCCACATTTATTTAATGTGTTGTGCCACGTTCCCAGTTACGAGTTTAGGATTTGACTCTGGTGTCTGCTGAATTTAAGGGCACATGCCCAAGATTATTTTCCTGAGATTGTTTTTACCTGCTAGCGTAATCAGTTAAAATCATAGCCATAACTTTGTTTAGAGGTTTGGAGAGTGGTTACAACGAGCATACTCGGTATAAAATGGCACCAGGAGCAAAAAAAAAAATAGCAATTTCGCCCCAAATGCGAAGCATCGATTGCCATAGAAAATTACTTAGCCAGCTCTACGAAGTAAGGGTATTATTTTTATCGGCCATATAAACTTGCAAACATTCGCTTACGAACTAAATTAACAAGCACGGTATCGCGCGCACAGGTGAACGTAAACACATCTCGCTCAAAGACCACGGAAACTCGCTTGTCAAAACGCTGGAGTGAGGTAGCGCGACAGCAGCAGTGAGCGAACTGACGTTCGTGCTGCCTCTCGCTTCAATGCGAACTAAACGTCGAAAACACAGCGCATACGAAGCTACCGGCACTCGCCTTGGCGTACTTTGGCCACATCGCAGATCGCTCTGGAGATGAGGCCCGCGCGGCCGCGCCGTAAGCAGCAGCGATTGCCCCCCCCCCCCCCCCCCCCCCCCCCCCGTGCTTCGCGCACCACAGGAGACGGCGCGCTTCCGCCCCACCTTCCTCCTCCGCGCGCGTGAGATTGAGCCGCGATCGTCGGCTGAGTCTTGCAAGCTTTCTCTCGCACATACCGCGTACGGCTTGCAATGACGATGTTACCGTGTTTTTCGACTTGATACGGAACATCACGGCAATGACGGCGACGACTGCAACTGCATAAATGCGCTTGCAGTGTCCATATAATTACTATCGCAATAATAAGCGGGGCTGAGCTAAGAATTAACTGATCTAGAAGTACAAACCCGACACTGTCACCGGCGTAAACCTAGGAAGGCAGGAGGTGCATTATTTTTCACGTTTGGAAATGATGCTATGCATGGAAAGAGTCGGGGCCCTTAGATGCTATACATAGTATTTTGCAGACATATTTCTTGCTCTTTCTGTCCATTGTTTTGTTTACCTGCTATCACTGTCCGATCTTCTTATTGTATGCATCCGTAATTCTGCCCAAGACCTGACACTAAGGCCGGCCGCATGTACCGAATAAATAAATAAATAAGTAAATAAATAAATAAATAAATAAATAAATAAATAAATAAATAAATAAATAAATACATAAATAAATAAATAAATAAATAAATAAATAAATAAATAAATAAATAAAGGAAGTCATTGTGGCAGTGGCTAGTAAAAATGGACATGATGTAAGAATAAGAAAAAAGAGATTTGTTGCTTATAAACGTTGCAGAACATTCTGCATTACCGATTCGCTTTATGTACGCACTCGGTGAATATAAACGAAGGCTCCCATATTTTCTTCGAGAGGCTTTATTACTTTTACTGCGATAGCAATTATATGGACGCTTCAACCGGATTTCTGCTGTCGGCGTCGCCGTCGCCGTGAGGTTCCGTATAGATTCCAAGGGCGATAAAATCGTCGTCGCGCGCCGTATGCGCGAGTGAAAGCGCGCGGGTGACGCGCGCTATCACGGAGAGCGAACGCACGGCGGAAAGCAAACGCGACCATCGCGCGAAAGGCCATGGGGGTATGGGGGGGGGGGGAGGGAGGCGGGGCGACGCTGTGCTACGGCACCAAATGCGTATCTTGCAACCGGGCGCAAGGGGAACTGGTAACGCAATTCCCACGCGAAAGCAAAAAAAAAAAAAAAAGCGAGAAGGCAACGCGGGAGGGAGGGGGGGGGGGAGCAGCTTCTACTCTGCCAACAAATACGCTTGCACTGGCTGTGGTGGCGGTCGCCCGCACCGTCTCTTATCTCCAGACGGCTCTCACCTTTGTATGCGCTGTGCATTCGCCGCTCAGTTTCCGTTGAAGCGATAGACCACACGATTGTTCGCCCGCTGCGGCGGCTGCGCTTGCTGCCAGCCTTTTGACAGTCGTTGTCTGCGGTCATTCAGTGTGATGTATTCATGTTTGCTTGTGCGCGATGACACCACGCTTGTCAACTCAGTTAGAAAGCGAATGTGTCCAAGTTTATACAGACTATAAAACTACTATGCCTACTCCGAATAGCTCTCTACTAATTTGCTATCGCAATTGATGATTCGCCTTTCGGGCGAAACTGCGACATTTTTGAAACATTTACCTAACATGATAGTGCTCAATGTCACCTTTATTATGCTTGTTACATGTGACGCAAGGTTCGAATTCTCACATCACAAGTAATCGCGCGATAACAACAAATTCGGCGTTTCATTTCATAATGATCGCGACCATACCTGCATTAAAAAAACACGAATGCTGTCGCTTCACACCGTTCTGTATTGCAGAACTGGGGTGCTCTCTCTGTGCCATCTTCAGAAAAGTAGGTTGGCAGCTACTGGCAGAGCGTGAGCCCCGAAATTGCAGACTCAGCACAAATATATATATATATATATATATATATATATATATATATATATATATATATATCACGAACACAAACGCAAAAATTTCTAAACTACTCTAATGCGTTGTTAAATTTTTAGCCTCTCCTGTATTTGTGACAGTGGCTTAAGTCCGCCTTCAAAACGTTATCTAGGTATTAAAACGCAAACCAAGACACAGACAAAGCATAGACAGAGAAAGCGCTTGTCGTTTCTGTGTATCTTTGTTTGCGCGTTAATACCATGAATATACAGGGTGTCCCCACTATCATGCACCAAGATTTCAAAATATGCAAATTCCACGTAGCTGGACAGAACCAAAGCAATGTTGTTTGCCGTCGCTCGGAGATACTCAGATTAGTTTTTGCATTCGGCCTAACTACATAATTAGTCTTAAAAATTACTCAACTTCTAAAATATTATAATTAGAAGAAAAGAGTCAATGATAAAATTGTAGAGCAACATAAAAAACTCCCGATACAGCTTTCTGTTGCTCAATACGTGCTACCGAAAAGTATTTTTCCGAGTGCGAAAGAAGCCAGCGAATACATGCAATGTGCTTCGAGTGGCCTGTCGCGCGGCAATTTGGTGTGTATTCGCGGGCTTCTTTCACGATCGGAAAAACATTTTTATGTAGCACGTAACAGAAAGCTGTATCGAGAGTTTTTCGTGTTGCTCTGAAACTTTCTCATTTACACTTTTCATCTAGGTATGTTTGAGAAGTTGAATAATTATAATTAGGGCTAATTTTTTAATAGGCGGAATGCAAAAAATAATATGAGTATCTCCGAGTGACGCAAACAACAATGCCTTAGTTCTGTCCAACTACGTTGCATTTGCATATTTTAAAATCTTGGTGCACAATAGTTGGGTCACCCTGTATTACAACTAGCCCGGCTGTCTACCCTCCGAAACATTAAATTGGGCCTACTTCATCGTTGGAAACCGGCCACCGAGCGATTAGACTTCGCACGTCCTGGAGATTAGGCGTAACAGACGTTCTGATGAATTATTTTCTTTTCGCGTTTGAATTTATCATGGTTGTACATTTCTGTACTTTCAAGGGCGACTTAAAAGGACAAATAGTCGGGCTGTCCGCACTTATGCAGGTGTGTCTTAATACTTAACATCGCTGTCTATTTAGGAATCTCAAAAGACAATGCATGGAGATAGACTGGTAGATTATTGCACCGGCTCTTTGGACAGCGTATGAGACTTAAAAGTAAGAAGGGCTTTATAAGGCATGCAAAAAAGAAAGACTGAAGTCAAGCGCTGCGGTTTTAGAACTTCTTTAGTGGAATTCGCAGCTTCTGCGCGGCGTTGGTCTAAAGTCCGGTGCGCTTTCTGGTTCCTTCACCTACTAGGTAAAGTAATGCAATGACGTCTCAAGCCTCTTGGAAACAATTCATTCATTCATTCATTCATTCATTCATTCATTCATTCATTCATTCATTCATTCATTCATTCATTCATTCATTCATTCGTTCATTCATTCATTCGTTCATTCGTTCATTCATTCTTTATTCTGAGAACATAAATTATACAATCTGAGTAATTCGTCAGCCCGCCAAAGCAAAGTTGCTTTTGAGCAGGACGGGGCAGTGCTTTGGCCTGAATGGCACAGTTTTGTGCTTCAATCAAAGGAAACAATATGAAAAATAAGTATGAACAGCAGGAAGATAAAAAGAAATATACATATATAGAAACACATTTTCTTTATGTACCAATAACCCGAAGTCCGCGAAAGCATCGATGCTTTTATGCGGACCAGTGTATAGTTTCTCTCAGCAAAGCATAGTACAGGTTTTCTTTCGCTTTTCCCCATTCCTCCTTTTCCGTTATCCTCCAACGCTCGACTAATTTCCAATTGTTGTTCCTGCACAAGCAATAACGTAAGCAATTACATATTTCAACAAAGAAAATATTGTGTGTACAGCACAACCCTCCATTCCATCATATGTAGTATTGAGATGTAGTGGTGAAATGTTTTGAAACAAAAACAGACACGAAAAATAAATGCAAGGAACACAATATCCTAGTCCATTTTATAAAATAGCTAACGAAATGACATTGTAAAAAAAAAACTCCCATCACATCGATTTCTCTTATTATTCACATTCGTTTGCCAGAACCGTGTGGTGTATGAAATTTTTTTATTTTCCCGAGTGACGATACGTTGGTGACTTCTGCTATTTTGTTAAAGTGGAACGGTACATAAAATGCCCTCGAACGAATGTCTCAATCTTGCGCAAATCCCGCAAATCAAACGCGATACTTCGATTTCCAGTTCAGTGGAAAAGATTGATGAACGCACTGTTACGCGGTTTTTTATTTCACGGCAATAATGAGAACGGTAGGTAGCTCTGCGTGTGATTATGGTCCCACACTTTCATAGCACTACATGTAATGCTGTGCTGATGAACAGCCAGCAACACTTACAAATTGGGGCAGTTGGTGGAGTTCCACTTTAATGTGTTAGCAGACAACGGCAGCAACAACGAAACTAGAGGATATGAGACCTGAACAAGTGGGCAAGTTGTCAGTGGGCGTTTATCGAAAACTCAAGGCGGGAGAATCGTGAACCGATGAAAAAGCAGTCATGAACACGGACCACGTCATAGAGTTTCCTACAGTAATCACTAGGGGAAACTGTGGCGCCAGTGTATACGGCAGCTACAGGCAGGATGGTTCATCCAGCATGGAAATGATGGTTGGATTGGCCTAAACTTCGTTCTTTAAACGGCTTTAGACGGCTTCGTGGCTTTGCAAACTGACCATTTTCAAGAATTTACTGCGGTATGAATAATTAGGCAGACATTAATAAGAATTTTCTGATGAAAGTATTCGCACACAATACCTCTAAGACAGAAGCCCGACTTTGAAACCATTATGCCACGGACGCGTGGTCAAGCGGAACCTCTGCAATTAGCAACAATGATTCGTGTACGAAGACTGCTTTTGACTTTTGCATTTAAAGACGTATAAAGTGCTTTGAATTTTAGACCAGTGAAGGCAGATAAAGCGTAATGAACGTAGCCGCAAGAACATCTGAAGCCCCAAGCACAAAGAATAGACAAATCCATGTACTAGCCATGATAAGCCTGGTGGCTGACCGATTGCAGCGCCAGTAGTTTTTATAGTAGTTATTGCAGGAAACTCTATGGACCACGTGACTTCGTCTTCAATCGCTGCTCACCAAGTCCACTTTTTTCTCGCTTTAGCTGATATAAGAAGCGCTGACGCACTCGCCTACAGTAGCAGATAACATGGCATGCGGTTACAAAATTAATCTCATTGTACTGATGCAAGATCATCCTAGAATTGAAGGGACAGCATAAACTCGCCGCCATCTGCACCTGGCTCAGTACGCTGCTAATGTTCCCCAGGGATTAGTGAAGGCGCATGCGTACTTGTTTTTCCTGAGCCAGTGGTTCAAACAACGTGCTGTCTGTGACGTAGATTCTTTTGCACGATAGTGAAATCTTGTAGCAGCCACAGAAATACACTCCGTCGTATCTTCAACCAAAGTAATCTGGTGTTTTTCATTTCTTCATAGCTGCAAATGAGGTGACTTGGTTATATAGGTGAAAAAAAGAATTGATTCCAGGCAAGAGAGGCTAATTGGACCGACGTTGTTGGATAAAGGGCCAATAAGGCCCAGCGTGTGACCTACATAGTGCCAGCAGTACGGTTGGGGAAGCAGAAATATCTATTAACCATAGAAATTTATGTGAAAATACCTCGCTTAAACGAAAGGAACGGTTTCTGTTCTATACCTTCTCAGATGCGTGAAGATATGGCTAAAAAAGTATTGATCATAAAGCTTCTTATAATTAATTATTATACTTGTCTGTGCTTAGGACTGATATTGAGAGCTCTTGGGTTCAATTTTTTTCGTGCTGTACACAATGCGCGTTTCTAAATAATTGCTCCGTACAGGGAAGCCAGAAAAACCCCTCAATGGGTTAAAGACGTCAATTGGACCAACTTAGATTGAAAAACAAAATATATTCGACACTGCAAATCCAAAAAAAGCAGCGACAAACCGCTACAAAATTTAACCAGTGGCTATGCCAAAGCTACAAGGCAAACTAGCCTAAATTATGCAAGAATTGCTCACCTTGGCGCATGACTCCAACACTAAAGAAATAATCAATTGAATGTAGAATTATGCACTAAATGGCAACATTAGCATGACGTTGAGCCTATCGAAAGGGCTCACGTGATGTCAGGGGCGCGACGTAATATTCTTGTCCAGGACACTAGTTTTGACAGCAGCATTAAGTACGCTTAGGTCGCAATAACCCACGCCGTTTGACCATGGCGTTGCTGAGATCATGGCCGTCACGATGATGTCAGCGCGTACACGTTTTACATTACGTACAAGCGAAAGATGGTGTCGTACACTAGCACAGCCAATGCAAGTGGTAACCCTCGTAGACAAAATTTTCTCAATTTATGTGGGACGTGCGACGTCCCAACGGACACAGCTAAGCTTCCCAAGCATAGCGATTTCATGCAGCTATTTTTTTTTACTCAGTGCATGAAATGTTTGGTCCACTGTTTACTGGTCAGTGAATCTGGTTCTCAGAAATTAATTACAGCCCTAGACAGTTTCATTAACTATCTGAAGCAGATTTTTCGCGACTGGGCCCTAGTAGTAACGAAGTGTCTATTGCACTTCTATGCAGCGGTTCACCGAAGTCATGACAGGTCTTGGCATTGCCAAAAGCGAAGTTGCCAACTTCTTCGCCTTCCGACCACTCCATCTGGCCTCAAGGTCACGGTCTTATCGAGCAATCTTGGAAGGCCTTAACACCATTTCCACGTAAGCCGAAATGCACTTAACACTATTCTTTCACTCGGTCTCAGTACTGTGCTGTAGTTCATATTTAGGTTTTGAAAGAAACAGAAAGCACGAACACATCCTTCCTGCTCTGCTATCTTTTGAATATTCTGTTACAATATGCTATGCAAAGTCCTATTGTTCTACACGCCTCTCATCTTAAGAATATGAAAAGAGCGTATACGCATATAACACTGACGGCAGCAAACAAGACTCGAATGCATTCGCCGTCAACGGGTGTACTCACCAGCGTTGCTGTCCCTGGCGAAGTAAGCCGTAGTTCGGTATTCCGTAATCGATTGCATACATACGTCGTGCTATCCGCCTTGAAATTTCGAGGTATAGCATTTAAGCAAGGCACAAAATAGTTGAAATGTTGCCACAATCGACAATAAGAACCCAGGGGGGTGGGGGGGTGGGGGGGAGGGGAAGCAAAAGGTGGCAAATTCCCATTTTTTTCTTCGCTACGAGTGCTCTCATTTGAAGGAAAGACACGCATTTTCATTCGAAGGAAATAAACCATCCATAAAGGGCAGACAGGAATACCCTTATGCTTAGATGAACGTTCAACTGATATGTTGTTACGATACAACAGACGCTTAAGAACGTGGCGCAAAGGAAGACGAAGACGGGCTTCTGGGCTTGGCACGGGCTGGATTTCATCTTGGTCTCGAGCTGCACTGCTCTTGTGAATACATTATAGTTAGTTCCTTTGTTTGTGTCTCTTCGCACGTAACATTTTGGTGGAGGTTCGCGATCCCGGTCCTCGCCGTGGAGCTACATCGAGCTACATCGAACGAGCTACATCGAGCTCGTTACCATACCTCCCGGAGAAGAGACCCCACCAGCGTCGGCTACGACTCTGCAAACTGCTCCAGTCGTGAAGCTTTCCCAGGTTTTCCGCGTCGGACGGCACTGGGGTCGAAGAGTGGAACGCGTCAGCCTTAGTAACAGGTGGGATCCAACAATCATGTTCACTAACGTCGTTTTCTTTTTTACCGGAGCGGCACCCCACGCATGTGGTACCGAACCCACGAAGACGAACTGACTAGCATGAATATTTTCAAGGAAGAACTTCGCGAACTGCTCAACGACCCCTTCGGGCGCGCGGTCGCTGGAAAAAAAAGGCCCTTTCGACGCGTGCTCAGAGCACCGCAGATCCCTACGTCTCATATATACAGGACGGCTTGGCACTTTGCCTCAAAGCTGACGACAAGATGTATGAAACCGACAAAGTGCCCCCCATAATAAAGGGTATCGTAAACGACGCCTTAAACTTGCTGGGTTTTCGTCGTTTCATATTTTGACGCCATTATCAAAGAATGTCGCTGCTTCGAACAATCTAAGAGCCGTCGTATCACGCCTCATATCGTGCTCTTGCCCAATACCACTGCTATACGTCGACTTGTGAAGGGCATCCCCAACAGCTAATCCCATGTGACAACGTAACTCGTGTCGTTAGCCGCGAGCTCGAGGCCGCTCATTCGCCATCCTATACTCCGCGACGCCCACCGATCCATCAGCAGCCGTGATTGCTGTGTTCCAGGCCATTGTCCGACAATAATGTGAAAACATGGGTCTCAATTCCGTGTGCTCGTCGTACTACGAACCCAGCGTGGATCACTTCTCTCGCGGCCCTCCTCGTCTCCGACAATACTTTCCCGCCACATCTCGCAACCCGTCCGAATGGCGCACCTATGACGACAACCCCATCTGTTTCCATTGCTGCAGTATTGACCACATCGCTCGTCACTGCCACAACCGATGGCCAACACCGTCTCCGACATACAACGGTGCATATTTCCGTAACTCGGCAACTACTGTTTCTTATGCTGCTCGCCACGATCGTACTGCAACTGAAGTCCTTGCTCCGAGCCTTCGCTATGGCTGATCGTCGACACCCCGACTTCGTCAGTCTCCTTCGTCCCAGGCCCGTCGCTTCTCGTCGCCGTCCATGCCTCTCTACAACCGACCAGAAAACTAGAAACTGCAGCTTATGGAGGTGAAGTTGCGATGACGAACTTGCCCTCAAATCCTCTGCTTGCTATGCCCACGAACTAGAACCTTCTTGAAGTTAACGTTGAAGGCACTGCTGTCACTGCACTGATGGACACAGATGCATACCTCTCTATTATGAGCGCTGCCTTCCGACGACGAATTAAAAAAAAACTGTGGCTCCAATTTACGCTGTGAAGGTGGTTGGACAGCGAAGCTGTAAACGACACCCACAACGATTACCCATTGTGACGTCACTTGAATACACACACGTGGCTCTACAAAGAGTGAAACCAGAGACAAGTGAACTGTACTTAACCACACCCTTTATTACTTTACAACGACATTGTATTCACGCTGTTCTTCTGGCGTCTTTACTTTCCGTGGTCTACCCATGGTAGCCTGGAATGAACTGAATGAGGTATTAAGACCGTGGTTATGTCACTACGGGATTGCTATGCTGTTGGGTACTTTACCACTCGGAGTAGCTTATGCAACCGTAATCTTAATCGGGAAACACACGCGGCAGAAGGAACGCTGTAAACGACACCCACAATGATTACCCATTGTGACGTTACTTGAATTCACACACACGGCTCTACAAAGAGTGAAACCAGAGACACTGGTTTCATGAGGGGTTCGAATGACGCAACCCCTTTCGAAGCAGCTGCAAACCTAATCTTTTCGAACGCGTCGGAGGGTGTTCCCATTTTTCACACGTGCCTTATCATTCATTATGGGGTGTTGATGCTTGTTTTTGGGCTTTTCTTTTGAAAACGAGTGCTGAGCTGTATGGTGTATGCCTGATTTCAAAGGAGATACGCTGTTTGTATTCAATTTTTATCCTGGCGTTTTTTGCTTACGCCGACACGAAAATTTCCTTGGCTGGTAGAGGTATACAGCTTCGCTGTAAAAGCTCCTTACTCCTGCAACAACACGCGTCGACCGCGTTGTGGATGGTGGTACTGTTCCCGTTATCAGTATGTGTACAGCACGCGTATAAGCATCGCCGGCCGCCACACTGCTGTCCTTTTTACCGTGATTGCCCATTGCCCGCACGACCTAATTCTTAGCCTCGATTCTCCCTTAGCGCATTCAGCTCTTGTTTTCGTTACCACGACGACGTTATTGCATTTTCACCAACGTTTGACACTCATGTTGCACGTCTCTCAGCCAAACTTGACGTTTCTCGGAAGGCCAGGCTGCAACTCTACTCATCGAAATGTCGTTTCGGCTGCCACCAAATTATGGTTTTGGGCCAACTTGTCGACGCTTTTGGCGTGCAACCTGACCCATACAAAATTCATGCCGTCAGAGACTTTCCGGCTACAAAGTCTGCCACAGTCATTAACCCGCCGGGGTGGCTCAGTCAGCTAAGGCGTTGCGCTGCTGAGCACGAGATCACGGGATCGAATCCCGGCCGCGGCGGCCGCATTTCGATGGAGGCGAAATGCAAAAACGCCCATGTGCTTGCGTTGTAGTGCACGTTAAAGAACCCCAGGTGGTCAAAATTATTACGGAGCCCTCCACTACGGCATGCCGCATAATCAGAACTGGTTTTGGCACGTAAAACCCCAGAAAGAAGAAGAAGCCACAGTCATTAGCAGTTTCGTCGGGCTATGCTTTTACTTCAGCCGCGAAACACCATATTAATTGTGAAACTGATAGCTGCACACTCCTCCCGAAGAACAGATTAGTTCTAAAAAAAGTGGGGGGAGAGTTACTCCTTTGAATAAGTCGGACACAACAATCAACTCTTAAAAAGAAACAGTCCGCAGCTTAACAGTTTAATATTTTATTGCGGCTTATCACAAAGAATGAAAGCAACACGGGAATAAAACAACGTAAAACAAAAAAAAATACTGCTGCATTTGTGCACTGTTGGCTCCCTGACAATCCTTGAGTTCCCTCACAATCCACGCCGGGCAACATCGAGAAGTGATGAGTGGGCCTCGCCTCGTTTATGTTTAATTGACAAAGGCTCGTCATACATTTGAGGTTCGGGCTGGGTAGTTCTTTCATTTTTGCAGAAACGCACCATACAATTTGTCACCTACAGATTGCGTAAAAACATGGTATGATGTTTTTGGTGCAAAACTGGCTAGAACTCGCGGGAAGCAAGGAAATCATGAGCCATTCCACTCTGTGAAGGTGAATGGCGAGTGAAGCGGTTTAGCACATGACACAAAGGCCTTCCCATTACTACGACAGCAGACAAGCGAAATTCAAAGTGGAGAATGAAAACTTGCTTTCTGGTTTTTTATATACATTCGCGGGGACTTATAAAACCCGTAAGACAAAGAGCGTAGTCATATGGTCTTTTTTGTACGCATATTTACCTTTGCTGGGTTCAGCGTTATGAAACGAACGCTTGAGCACAGGAGAAAAAAATTACGGGGGATGCTAGAATTTTCTAGGAATGTGAAGGTGAAAGCCCAATGGACCCACAGCTATGTGGAATGAAGCTCTGAACCCACGCGACGACGTATACAAAGCGCACGAGTGCGCTGCGCACGTGCTGCCGCCGTTTCCGGAAGTTTCTAAGGGCGCCGCCGCTGACATTTCCATCCTCCTCCCCAGCGCCGCCACCGCGCTTGCCCTCAACGCCCCTACCGCGCTGCTGCTGACATTTGCCTCCTCCTCCGCAGCGCAACTGTTGCCCTTTCCCGCCTTCCGGCGTTGAGCGCGAGGGGCAATATGGGTACGCTGGCCTGGTGAGCGGCCTCGGAGCCAGCTGTGGAAGATGGACGCTCGAGTGTAGTGGCGCGAGTGCGAGGCGAGCTCGCTCACTTTTTCTGTACGTGCACAGCGACCTTGAAACCTAGAGATTTAAGGCTTTCACCTTTAAAATCTCGATATCCTTTTCTGTGACATTGTAACGCCAAATTCCGCGCAGTCGCTACGCGGCATTGAAGGGCAGACAGACGAACTCCGAAGGACAGAAGGACATATTAGGTTTGTCTATTTACTGTTTAAGTTGATCAAGATTATACTACACTGGGGCACTCTGGCAGGAGACAACATAAAACTTGAAGAAGAAAAAGGCGTGGTGTTAGCTTGGTCCGGCCCTGCGTCCCTGTTCTTCGTCCAGTTACAGTGTACTAGAAGGTTTTTGTAGTGGGCGCAGAGAATGGCGCGGGTTGATATGTGGCATATCAGAATATCAGCTGATATGCTGACAGAAGGCGTGGCAAGACATTCCGCCTCAAGTTTCTGCAGCGTGAGCAACTGCAGACGGTGGCGTTCTTCCTCGGACTCATGGTCATTCGACGCATTCTCCGCCTTTGCACGGTCCCGCTTTTGCTGTCTGCGTTCACGTTGTCTTCATTCACGATGCTGCTGTCGACGCCTCTCCGCTTTGTTAGCTCTTTTCTCCGGCGTGAACGCGCTACGCCGCACCCCTGGCTTTTCCAGGCAAAGAGGCAACCGATGACACCCTGAGGGGAAACTAAGTTAATCAGAAGCGAAGGCGCTCGCGCGAACATCGGTGTGCTTTACAAAAGGGAAGTCACGTCGTTCGCTGCGCCTGGAGGTGCAGGGTGCTCACAAGAAAAAATGTGGTTGATCCCTCTTATATAGGAATCGGTATAGAACACGAAAGTGAAACGTGTCTTCACAGAAGTAGTGTAATGTTTATTGCACATTGATATATAATGTCTATTGGTGTTTTGTGGCTAAAGCGCCCTTAGGCGTTGATGCACCCACGCTGACGCCTGGTGGCACGTCTCCTCCATCACGACTACCAACGTCGATGACCATGAGCAACCGTCGTGCATATGGAAGCTGCACTACGCTGCACACGCTAGCACAACGCGAAAGACGAAGCACGTAACTGACACACTAATACAACGCGCAAGACAAAGCACGTAACTGAATCGTCACCGAGTCAAATCAGCGCGTACAGCGCGTCGTAATTGCAGCCTCCGCGATCAACTTCAGAAACATTTTCAGAGCTAATTGCGGAGGCCACGCTCCGCTGTGCTGAGTACGGTGAACGCCACCTAGGTGGCGTTGGTAGTGCTTCTTGATGCCAGCGTCCCTTCGAATGCTGGCATCGAGGCGTCGTAGTGCTGAGACCACCGAAGCGTTCACTGTCGGTGCGCGTTAGTGTCATAATGCAGTACTCTTTTCTGCTCGTAGGCGGCGGCACCGCCCCGAGCAAGAGCGCGGGTACACGGAGGAGTGTTAGATATATAAGGCGCGTCTGTGTAGCTCTCTGCAAATGCGTTTGTGGCGCAATGGGTTAAACGCTCGGCGATCTATCATCGCGGACCGAGAGGTCGTGGGTTCGATTTCCAAATTTTGCATGTTTGTGGAACTTTTTCTTCTGGTTTCTTTCTTTGTATTATGTTCTATGACGTATTTCCGTGACGGAAATACGTCAGTGAAGTCTTGGTGGACCCCGGCATAAAACACTTTCGTGTTAAAATAACTACGGCAACTTCGGGACACCACAGTCACACCCCTACGGAAAACAGGTATAAGCTTGTGAGTGAGCTAGCTTTACTTCTCCGTGGCTTCTACCACTGGTACTCGCGAAAGATACATTTGAAGAATGCTGGTGGTCATATTTTTGCGACAGGGCCATCACCCTGTCAGCGAGAGGCGATGCGGAAATCTGAGTGGGGGGGGGGGGGGGGGAGGGTGTCAGGGCATCCGGACATCCCCCCTGGATCCGTGCCCGCCTTTAACGTGGGCCCAAATATAAGTACACCAACGTTCTTGCATTTCGCCTCTATTGAGGTGCGGTCGCCACGGCCTGAACTGAACCCGCGAGCTCGAGCTACATGAAAATAGACCAAGCAATTTAGCATTGCTTGGAAAAGGAAAAAAAAAGTACAGTTGAGTCTCAAAATTACAGCTCGATTGGCATTAATTCAGCGTATCACTTGACTCTATGCGCCCTCCGCAACGGCGCCCACCAATGATCAAGTTAACGAGTTTAGTAGATCGGAATGGCAGTTTGATGTCGTGCTTGTTTTCGGCTTCGCTGCGAAAATGGCTGGGCCCAAAATGTCTTTATTCGGTTTCATCATTTAGAGACTGATTGGATTTACCGCCACGAAGCAACACATTGTCCACGATAGACGCCACAGCGACAGCTCAGGATTATACTTTCACCATCACAGGTTCCTCAGTCAGCTTGCACCCGAGCAGAACGCTTTTGCAACCCGTCTTCTTTGAAACACAGCAGCCGCTGACGGGCACTTGAAACCACAATATAGACAGTAGCATCTAGTAGTCACCTAAACAACTCTTGTGTAGAGCATGTTTTCAATCACTTCCTCGTTAACGAGGAGGGACCAGCCTGTCTTGCTCAATAGCTCCAAATAAGCATGTGCTATTCGCAAGATATATTCATAAATGTGCTGTGAAAGACCAGTCAAGCAATGTGCTTAGAAGAGTTATTACTGCTGCTGTCGCACAGCAGCAGTAATATCGCGCAGCAGCAGTTATATTTTGTGACATATCCCAACAATACTTTCTCACGCTCTTATCCAGTGGTTACCTCCGCTTCGTGATGCTCCTGACCATCACGAGTACGACGACCCCGTTTGTCCAGCCGTCTTCTGCGTGGGACAAGCTCTGCCTCGCTTCTGGCTTTGAACCAACAATAGTAAGCCACTCAGAGTTAACCATCCTTCGAACCAGGCAGACTCACATCGTCAAGTCCTGGACATCTAGTTCCGTTTGCGTGCTCTGCACAGCGCGACCTATACGTTTATCATGAGGTGAAACCCTGTCACCGCCCGTATAAAAAGAATAAAGTATATCTATATGCGACTTCTATAGGTGTAATCAAGGAGTACAGGAGGCATACGTGAATATCTTGGCAAATATCTACAAGGATTGCACAGCAAACTTGGTTCTCCATAAGAAAGTAGAAAGTTACCTATCAAGAAAGGGGTCCGGCAAGAAGACACAATCTCTTCAATGCTAATCACTGCATGCTTAGCATATGTATTCCAGCTCTTAGACTGGGAAGGCTTAGGAGCTAGGATCAACGGCGAATATCTCAGTAACCTTCGGTTTGCTATTCAGCAACAATGGGGACGAATTGCAGCAAATGATTGAGGACCCTAACCGAGAAAGTGTAAAAGTGGGGTTGAAGATTATTATGCAGAAGACAAAAATAAGGTGCAATAGCCTGGCAAGAGAACAAGAATTCTGGATCGCCAGTCAGCCTCTAGAGTCTGTGAAGGAGCATGTTTACCTAGGGTAATTGCTCATAGGGGACCCTGATCATGAAAAGAAATTTACGGAAGAATAAAATTGGATTGGAGTGCCTACGGTAGGCATTGTCAAATCCTGAGTGGGAGCTTACCACTGTCGTTGAAAAGAAAAGTGTACAAACATTGCATTCTATCGGTGCTAACATATAGGGCAGAAACTTGGAGGTTAACAAAGAAGCTCGAGAACAAGTTAAGGACCGCACAAAGACCGATGGAACGAAAAATGTTAGGCCTAACGTTAAGAGACAGGAAGAGAGCGGTGTGGATCAGAGAGCAAATGGGGATAGCCGATATTCTAGTTGACATTAGGAAGGAAAAAATGAAGCTGGGCAGGCCATGTAATGTGTAGGATGGATAACCGGTGGATCATTAGAGTTACAGAATGGATACCAAGAGAAGGGAAGTGCAGTCGAGGACGGCAGAAAACTAGGTGGGGTGATGAAGTTAGGAAATTTGCAGGCGCAAATTGGAATCAGCTAGTGCAAGACAGGGGTAATTGGAGAATTGGAGATTGGTTATACAGGCATTGCGTCCTGCAGTGGACGCAATGCCTGTATAACTGCTGGTATCTCTACTGAATCAAATGCCTTTTCATATTCTATGAAAGCCATATAGGAAGATTGATTGTACTACGCAGATTTCTCAATTACCTGATTGATGACATGAATATGATCCATCGTAGAATATCGCTTCCTGAAGCCGGCCTGTTTTCTTGTTTGGCTGAAGCCAAGTGTTACCCTGATTCTATTGGAAATTATCTTGCCGAATACCTTGTACAATGCTGAAAGCAAGCTAATGGGTATTTAATTCTTCAATTCTTTAACGTCTCCCTTCTTATGGATTAGTATAAGGCTGGCGTTCTTCCTGCTCTCTGGTACACTTGAAGTCGCGAGGCATTGCGTATAAAGGACCGCAAGCTTTCCAAGCATGATATCTCCTCCATCTTTGATTAAACCGACTTTTATTCCATCTTCTCCAGCAGCTTTTTCCCTGGTCACGTCTTGCAAGGCCCTTCTAACTTGATCGCTTGTTATAGAAGGAGCCTCCGTATCCTGTTCACCACTTCGATTGAAAGTAGCTTGGCTGCTCTGGGTACTTTACACGTCAGTATAGAATTCTTCCGCTTCTTTTAATATGTCATTGAAATTGCTGATAATATTACCCTGCTTATCTTTCAGTGCTTACATCTTACCTTGTCCTATGCCAAGTTTTCTTTTCACTGATTTCATGCTGCGTCCATATTTTACTGCTTCCTCAATGTTTTCTACGTTGTAACTTCGAATACCCCTTAATTTCTTCTTGTTGATCAGTTTTGAGAGTTCAGATCACGCCGTATACCCCCCAATCGCGCGCCATTTCCCTCACTCCGGTTGAGGGAAATGGTGTGATCGCGTGTTCGCTCGCCTCGCGCTCGCTGTTTCCCGCCAATTCAAACCCGGCAGTCAGATGGGGAGGCCGCGCTTGGTTCGTGCTGCCGAAGAGTAGGCTTAGTTGAAGGCACGGCAGCAGCAGAGGTCCCGTGGACGTCTCAAACGCTCGGCGTCCCCTCCCTCCGGTGGAGGAAAAGGGTGTGATCGCGTGTTCGCTCGCCGCGCGCCCGCCGTTTCCCGCTAGTTCAGGCCAGGCAGTCAGATGGGGAGGCCGCGTTTGGTTCGTTCTGCCGAAGAGCCGGCTGCGTTGAAGGAACAGCAGTGGCAGCGGGTCCGTGGACATCTCAAACGCTCAAAAACTAACCAGCTCCTCTCCAGGCGTTTGACAAACTTCGCGTGCATCCTTGCTGCCGATAGAGAAGGGGGTTTCACGTTTTAGGGGCGAAGCTCCTTATAGCGGCACCCGTTCCGTCCCCGTCGTAGTAGTAGTAGTAGTGTGTAACCAGTCTGAGAAAAATGAGAAAAAAATTCCGAAGTTGTGTCCGTAGCGCGGAATCGAACCAGGGACCCCTCGCTTCCGAACGCGCGGCGTTAGCCCACTACGCCACGAAGCGGACATGGACAAACGCACCACGATGGCTATAAATACCCAACATTAACGAAAGGCCGCGTTTCTAGCGCGTTTCTAACGCGTTTGTGCTAGCGCGTTACGGCCCGTGTAAGAAGCTGGTGTAAGACGCTGTGGCCTCTCCACCTTACCTTCAACGCGTTTCGAACGCGCTGCCCAAAGCAGTGGCAAGTCAAGTTCAAGTCGAGGAGCGTTTATGAATACGGGGGGTATACTCTCTCAGCAGTCATGTGATGGCGTCGGCAAACGCGGTGCACGTTCCGGCATGTGTAAATGGCTGCGTAAGACGCTGTGGCCGCTCCCCCTTACTAGAGAGTACTGCACGTTTCTAACGCGTTTGTGCTAGCGTCCCCTTAAGCGGGAGATCCGATGATTCCCTCCGGAGCTTCGCCCACTCATCATCATTCACCTCGTGGATCTGCTGTCATTTTTTTTTAAATGAGGCGGTGCTTGCATGACACACATGAATTCTCCCGAACAAGCGCTTTTCGCATTCTCGCTGCATTGTCTCTACACTCACTCTGGCAAACTTCGAGTGTAACGCGACTCATAACTAAAGTCCATTTCGCGCGCAAGACGACCCCGCAACAGCGCTCATAGAAATTAGGTTGTTCCTACGTAGAATTTCAACGCGATAGCGTAAGCGCCCCGTGTCACAGAAAATCCGGTGTCGGTGCCGCGGAGTTTGCCGTGAGCGAAAATTTCCGTAAATATTTAGGTATGTGTATATGCCACGCCTTGCTATATGACATGCGATATATGCGGGTTATATTGTCACCCGATTACATCCCTAAAGATGCTCATAGCTTGTCTTACATTCTTGACAATGTTATTCCTCGAAATTTTGAGAATGACAGCCCACAAACAAGTGTCACGAAACAAAACACCGACAGCGTATGCCTTTTATGTTAATTCTTTTCAGATTTAAACATTAATAGTCCGAAACACCAGCATAAACCTGGAAATGATGTAATTTTTTTGGCGCGGCTGTGCACAACCTCCGGGATCGGCCCACGCAAGACGCCACATGTCTGCCAATCACATAGCGGCGCGCGCCCCCCCTGTTCCTTGCAACACCATCCAGATGGCGCTTGCCTCCGTGCATCCGCGGCAGCGGTGGCGCCCGCCTTCTAGGGAACGAAAACAAAAGGAACTAGAAAGCTTGCCTTGATGCACAGCGTTCGCCGCCAACGTTTCCCGGTAAACATTACGGCAACATAAGCTGCATTTGCCGGGAAGCGTGAGAAGTAGTCAGGGCTCTTTGAATGCTATCGCGTTCCACTCTTAAAGGCGAAGCTTAAGTATCTTCCAAGTTTTTCATTGCCTTCTGTTGGCTTTCTGTTAATACTTGAGACGCAATTGACAATCATGCACAAAATTTGCAAGGCCAATGGACTGCCGCGCAACTCTGCTCATTATGGAACATGCACGTTAATTACCGAACGCTGATCTGATGCTCAAAAGCTAAACATTAACTTCGGTGAGGTTAACTGCTTGAAGTTGAGTTGAACTATAATATCATTTATGGTCTCTATAAAGGTGTTTGGTATTTGCGTTCTCGACAGGTCGCTTGTAAAATTACGAGATTGTAGTTTTTTGGCATTTCTTTCATTGTCGCTTACTTGTTCAGTGAAATTATATTTTAGTAATTGCTTTAAGGGGGCTTTTGTCATTCTACAATGTAGAGTTGTTCGTGAAACGACATATACGTCTGCAGGAATGCATTGTAAACTTGATTGTTACCCGCCGAGGTGGCTTAGCGGCTATGGTGTTGCGCTGCAAAGCACGAGGTAGCGGGATCGAATCCCGGTTGCGGCGGCCGCATTTCGATGGGGGTGAAATTCAAAAACACCCGTGTGCCGTGTATTGGGGGCTACTGTAATGATCCTGTAGCGCCGACCAACGCCGCAGGGCGGAGCGCTATGGTCGGCGCTGTAAAGAAAGAAAAATAAAGAAGCGCAGCGCGTGCTCGAAGCGCAAGCTCGGCACGCGCAGTGTCGTTCCAAAAGCCAGCCACGCTGGTCGTCGCAGCCCCGTCGCTCGGCTCGCCGCCTTCGCCTTCTGAGTAGGGACGATGGCACGGCTCGTACAGCCGCCATCACGTCTCTCCTACATTGGTGACCCGGGAGAACGCGCGTTCCACCGAACCACACGCTGCCATGGCTCACTGGCCGGAGCCGCAGTTCGACCCACCACTGCCGCCGTTCTCGTCCAGCTACGTCGGCGCATGGTTCGCTCAGTTTGAGGCGGCTCTGGAGCTGAACCACATCTGGATTCAGGAGTTCAAGCACGCGGTACTCCTCGACGTCCTGCCGCTTGCTCTCCAGCTCCACCTCGGCGTTCCATCGCCTGGCCCGCGCCCGTACGACGAACTGCGGCAGCGCGTGCTCGACTTCTTCGGCGCTGCCTACCACCCACTTCCAGTGGCTGACCGCACGGTGCGCGAATCGCTGCCTGCGTTCCCACCGCCAGCGCTACCCGCATCTCAACCTGTGCCCGGAAGCCACCACCAGGCAAGCCTTCCTCCCTCGACTTGCCCCCATACCGTCTTGGCGACAACCCGATGCGCTACCGCACAGTCCCCGGCCTCCGGCTCTCTCCAGGGGTCTCTTACGTACGAGTACGCGCATAATGGCGTCACCAAGGGTATCGACATGACCGCGATACCGGCCACGTCATCGCCTTGCTCACCTCCAACGATGATACGCGACAGTGGTGCCATCACTGACCCTACGCCGGCTCCTGTGCCTCACGCCATCGGGTCTGGCGCCAACGACGTCGCTCCTGCTATTCGGTCCCCGACCAACGCTTCACCCGAGTTGTCTACGCTGCCGGCTGAGCGAGCCTCCGGGTCAACGCAAGAGCCCTGCCCCGTGCCGTCTCCGCTGCCTCCGACCTTGGCAACTGTCGATACAACGCGGCACCTACAAGCCATCGAGAGCGACGCAGCAGCTGTAACCTTCGGCCCTGCCCTGCGCTGCCCGTCCTCCCATTCGACCGACTTACCACTGGGCCCTTCTGGCCTCCACGCTGCCAAGTCAAACGTTGGGGGCTGTGCACAATCGTCGCGCGACGAGGATAGGGCAGCTAGACTGACACCATCATCCCGCGACGCGAGCCGCGATGCAGTCTCGCGTCCACCGTCTCATCCTGTCCTTCGCGTCGTGCCCACGTTGGATATCTCCAGGCAACATGACTCGGCTGCTTCTGCTCCGGCTGTCCCAGATTTTCGACTACCCGCACCGGTGCCATCATCGAGCGTCGTCCGACGACGCCTTCCTGGCTGTCACGAGCGCCAATCCCGTCCAAGGCCGTTGACCGTGGCAAGACTGAGACTCCGGCCCGCGCGTCCCGGACCCTCTTCTCTTGACTCGGGCGGTGTCGCGCGCAGATGTTTGCAGCTTGCGACCTCTACGATGGGTAGGGCAAACCCTGACAAGCGCGTGCTTAAGCCACACCCACCAGAGCTGACGCATCTGCGAGCGCGTGACGACCGTGCTAGCGGCTTGTCGTGCCCACCAATATGGTATCCATATTGAAAGACGGGTTGCAAAAGCGTTCTGCTCGGGTGCAAGCTGACTGAGGAACCTGTGATGGTGAAAGTATAATCCGGAACGAACGGGAACCGCTGCGCGCGGTTCCCGTTCGTTCCGCCAGGTCTGCGTGAACTGCTGCAGAGGCGTCTGCCTTCACCCTCTCCGTGCCGGCCTTCTGTGTACCGTGCGTCCGCAACGCCACTCGCAGCCTCGTCCACCGGAAGGACTTGCCAGTTCCATTCGCCTCCAACGGACTCGCTACTTGGGCTGACCCCGGACCATTTTGAAGTTTTTTGCTGGCATTTAATGTATCGCCGTTCTGTCTGGGCGGGGGGCCCTGTAGCACCGACAAACGCCGCAGCGCGGAGCGCTATGGTCGGCGCTGTAAAGAAAGAAAAATAAAGAAGCGCAGCGCGTGCTCGAAGCGCAAGCTTGGCACGCGCAGTGTCGTTCCAAAAGCCAGCCACGCTGGTCGTCGCAGCCCCGTCGCTCGGCTCGCCGCCTTCGACTTCTGAGTAGGGACGACGGCACGGCTCGTACAGCCGCCGTCACGTCCCTTCTACAATCCCATAGTTGTCAAAATTAAGCCGGAGTCCCCCACTACGTCATGCCTCATAATCAAATCGTGGTTTTGGCGCGTAAAAGCACAGAATTCAAATGAATTCAAACTTGATTGTTATTATTGTCACTGCGTGGCGCATGGTCATTGAGGCGATGTTAACAATGAGTCGTTTATTATTGCTGAGCGATGTTCTAATATACTTTCGCTTCGTTCTGCATGTACAAAGACACGGTTGAGTAGAAATATTCTGGCTTGATTACAGTATTTTTTTAAAGCGAAACCTTCCCTCCACTTTGCATAAACACTTTGTCTGGTCGAGCAAAATGGGCCAATCCAGGAGACCATGTAATCAAAGCTGGTGTGACACTAATGCACAATAAGTGTTCTCGCAGGGGTTTTTCTTGTGATTTGTAACAAGGGTCGGTACTGGCGGCAGTGCATGTCACAGCACCCGGACGCCTCATGGCAATAATCTGTATAGAGCCAAGACCTTCGGCATAGGTGGTGTTCAAATCCACGCTCCAGCGACACCTTTCTGCGGGTAACGGAAATTAACCTCGAAAGCCTTGTTTTGTTTTCTTTTTTTTTTTGCTGACTACATGCACCGTAATCAATCGCAGAGCTAAATATGGGTCATAGACGCCAGGTTCTGTACGCCACCTATTGCACCGGGGGCCTCTGATCTCGGAGGCCACTACAAAGCTGACCAATAAGCGTCGGCAGAAGCATATCTTCAGCGAAGCTGTCGCTTCTCTTGGACAATCATCTTCCGTTGGTATCGGCCTAATTTCTTGAAACTGCCGCAGGAAGGTGCTGTGGATATCATTTCGAAAATCAAATCACCCGTGTTCTCCTTCGCGTTGACGATCAGCCTACGGTGGGACTTCTTCACGAACGTAAAGCTGGCGAGTCTGGCCTCGGAACAGCTGAGTAAGGTTCGCAGCAGCAATCACTACGTTCTCTTTTACGAAGAGGTGAGTGTCTCCTTATGCCTAGCTAACGTTAAAAAAAGGTAGATTTATACGAGTAGAACAACGAGAAAAAAAAAATACAACGCAAGCAGGCACGGGTTTCTCCTATCACAGGTCGTCACAAGAATGGTGGAAACCATCGCCATCGTCGTTATCAACGTAGTTTACCTCTTTTCCCAGGTTTAACTAACAATTCTATATAAGCGGAGAGAAATAACGATCACATTCCCAAGTCAGTTTTCTTGCGATGCAAGAGTCGTCTGTCGCAATTACAACATGCGTCTCAGCGTTTGTGCAACTTCAAACTCCTAAATTTCAATCGCATTGGCAAACAATTGGCGCAGATTTTTGAAGGACCGTTTTATTGTCGTGCCCAAGGCGTTTTATACGCCAGGTAGCGGGCAACGATGATGCAGCACTGGCACCTAATCTCAGCACGCAGTAACGTGGGCACATCTTTCTACGTTTCTGAAAATTTCATTGACCTGTGCCAAGAAGTATCTAATCTCAGCACGCAGTAACGTGGGCACATCTTTCTACGTTTCTGAAAATTCCATTGACCTGTGCCAAGAGGTATCCATAAGTTTTGCAACTAGAGCTTTTATTTCTTGTTTTAGTTCCGGGTTTTGTTCGTTCGAGATTCGGATACCATTTGTATGACATAACCCGATTCAGGAATCGCCCAACCAGAAACCGCTAATTTTATCCTTCTTGCGTCCGCTGTATCCATCTTACGAGTGGAAAAATATTAATGTCGTCACTTCATCTAATCCAGAAGCTGCACATTATTGCGCAAACATTAATTCGGCAGTCATCCTGAGATGGATTCTGCCGAACTTTTTTTTATCGGGGGAATACACAGTTACATGCTTATTAACCTAAACATGTTTTGTGTTTCAACTGGGTTAGATAAAAAAAAAAAACGGTGCTATGGAAGAATAACGAATCAAATCATACTAGTACAGTTATTTACGTTGAGAAGAAATTGCTGGATGTTTTATTACAGGAGCTTAGTACGGAAGAAAGAACAAAAATTAGAAAAATGCTGGCGACGTCACCGTATACAATGGAAGCCAGGGCCGGTCTTCTTTTGTTTCATAAATTTTAAGGCCGTCTGTCCGAGGCTTGTTTGTTGCAAACTCGTACTAAAAAATAAGTTAACTGAATGTATCTGCCTCTGTCGAAATAAGGAACCAGGTAACATGTTCAGTGCTCTGCCTGCACATAGAGCTTAAAAAAATGCTAGAGCACTACGAAATTTTGCGACAATTTTGTCTTCAGTGCCGTGTTCTGGGCGCGATGTTCAAAGACGAAAAAATATTTGCCCGGAATTTCTACCGTGAGTGTGGGACCTTTTCAATTAAGCCGAAGAAATGCACTGAAAAGTACCTTTGAAAGAGCTATACATGTCTCTAGGGTTGCTTAGTGAACTTTTGAATTTTGTTTTGAGGGAACTGCAAATAGCAACAATATGCCAGGGTCACACTGTAGTATTTGTCAAAGTGTAGTAACCTGGGTCATAGTGTAGTATCTGTTCTTATCAGTCTAACATCTGATACGGCTTTTATTTGGACCCAAGACATTAAACCTATTTTTGCAAGTCGGCCGAGTGCTTGAAGCCTGCTCCACCTCCGCCGCGTGTCGGCCCGGTATTGCACTACTATCTTTGGGATTTTGGGTCTAGGGACATCGATCCGCTGGAAACTAGCCATATACAGCTTCACTGTAAAAAAAAAAAAATCATGGCAAGTTCAACCATGCGCTTCCCACAGCAAGCTGGCAAAATTTCTGCGCATTTGGCGCGATACAAATTTTCTATGGGAATGTTGATATTGCAGTTCAACCGTATAGGATTCTTGTAAGCAATTACCCTTACGGGCGGTGAATTTGTGTACGTTATGTGTGGTAAATGTGGGCGTTTTACGCATGGTTTCGTTGTCTCGTGCGCGCATCGGTCGGGCGGTCAGCCCGAGATAACAGACATTCTTCAGGAATGCTGCAGGCGCGTCCAGTGGTTTGTGCTGTTTTTATCGCTCGAGTGAGCACAATGCAACGGCGATGCCCACGCTGAGTCGTTGGGTGCCAAAGCGTAGATCTATAGGAGAGCCCGGCACGGTTTATAGGCACTATAAAAACACTATAAAGGCCCTCCTTATCCTCTAATTCATGCTCATATATCAAATTGGGGTGATAGGAGTGCAAAAAAGGCATTTGCCTAAAATCCGGCCTCTGATTATAACCTACCGCGAGCCAAGCACACTGGGTTGAGTTCGCCAAGCAGCAGGGTCACGTGTTGGACTGAGTTACTTAGGGCGAAACGGCGTAGGGGGTGGCTTCACGGAGAGTTGGCTTGCTGGGGCTGGCTACGTGACGAAATGCTTTCTCCTAGTTTATTTTATTGCTCCATTGGCCCTGCACTTCTTGACATCCAACAAGCTATGTAAAAATGGCGGTCACTGTCAATGAAAGGGCTTAGAGGCAGCCATTTAAAATTGTAATTTCAAGTCAGATTGGGCTCTGAAAGCCGCGTTTCTTTCTTTCTTTCCTTTTTTTATTATGTGTATAGCTACAGTGGCCCTTCGACTCTCAGTTAGAAGCATAAACTTAGAATAGCGGGGTGACCGTGTCATGGCCCCCTTTTTTAATCGACGCTTTTGATCCCAGCTTCTGTCGGCCTGACGCCTTTGCAGGAGTGCGGCAGGCATTTTGCCAAAACCAGTCCTACGGTTGTGTATGGGGGCGGTGGAGGATGTGCGTTCGTCAAGGTCGGGGCCAGAGACGTGGCCAGCTTCGATACTCAAGGCACGATTGAATACAAGGTGAGAACACTTGCCTCCACTCACCGACCTAGCGTACCTCTTGTCTTCAAAGGAGCCACGGACGTGATAAATAGAACTTTCCACTTTTTCTATTAAGTGAACATCCTTGGTCTTGAAGCTAAAGAAAATATTGGTTGATCCCTTTTCAAAGAGAATCGGTCATAACACGAAAGTGTAACATGTTTTATAAGAAGCAGTAGGCAGTTTTCAATCACATTAGCAAAAAATTCGCAGTTCCGCCCGAAAGGCGATTGCGATAGCAAATTAGTAGATAGCTATACGAAGTAAGGATAGTAGTTTTAACGGCCGTATAAAGTTGTAAATTTTCGCTTACTGACTAAATAAACAAGCATGGTGTCACGCGCGCACAGGGAAACATGAACACACCTCGCTCGATGACCGCGGAAGCTCGTCAAAACGCTGGAGTTAGAAAGCGCGCCAGCGGCAGCGAGCAAATTGACCTTCCCGCTGGCTCTCGCTTCAACGTGAATTAAACGTCGAAAGCACAGCGCACACGATGCTACGGCGAATGCACTTTGTCTCCATCGCTGATAGCGTTCAAGATGAGGCCCCCGCGGGCGCACACCTCGGCCACATCACAGATCGCTTTCAAGATATGGCGCCTGTGCGGCAGCTCCGTGAGCAGCAGCCGCGGGAGCAGAACACAGCCCCCCTCCCCACCCGCCGTCTACGTATCCTCCTCCCCGTACATCGCACGCGAACGAAGATCGAGCGCTTCCGGCCGCCTTCCTTCCTCGCGTGCGGGAGATTAAGCTGCGGTTGCCGGCTCACCCACGCACGCTTTCACTCGCGCACGCAGCGTTAGGGGCGGGGAGACGGTTTTATCGCCATTGAACTTTCATTTTCATTTCGTTTCATTTTATTTGGGCCCATTTACAAGCAAATGGAGGGGGGCAAGGTAAAAGCTGCTTATCGGCAGCTTGAGTGGTCCCTGGCCCCCTTTACATATTGGCAGAACGGTGGCAAAGAACACTTTCAGAAATGAAAAAAAAAAAAAACAGTGGGTTACATCGATTAAAGGGAATAATTACATTTCTTTCACTGTGATTACACGTCGTTTCACTGTACCATGGTGATTTAAATTATAGTTTTCGCAAGACAAATGAGCTCCGATGGTGTCAAGACATGAATGTCAACTCCGGCTTCTAGATAAGAATTTAGCAGCCGTGGCAGGGTGTTTGCGACCATTTGATGGCCGTAATTTGTTCTCGAAAACGGTACCCTTATACGGAACCTCACGGCGACGACGTCGGCGATGGCAAAAATACACTTGGAGTGTCCTTATAATTGCTATCGCAATAATACAAGTCTATAAATGTGCTCAGTTTCTTGATAATTACAGTTTAACTCAAAAGGCGCAGTATAATGACAGCTATAGCTAGCACGTTACTTATGAACGCTGGAGGATACCAGGCGCCATAGGTATATCCGATGCGACGGTGAGTACGTCGCTACCTGCTTTGTCACCGCATTACGTTACTCCTTCCCAACCACTCTTAGCGACTCCCCAACCCTTCCGCGGGTGGCCCGCCCTCCTGCCTCCGTGTCGTCCTACCCATCGCCGAATGCGACTCTTTAATCTCCCTCCGCCTTACAAAACTACAAAACTAGGGTGCCTCGACACAACGCGCAGACATTGAGGCAGCGATGCAGCTCTTGGCCTAACACGCAGAGCTTTTTTAGGGTAGTAAATGTCATGCAGTTGCTCCCCCGGCGAACACATTTCCTTTTCGAAAAGCTGGCACCAGCGACATTCCTTAGATTCCTTAGAAGATGCGGGAATAATTTCACTTTTTAATTAGCTACACAGTGTAATGTTTGTCTCCCCCGTGGTAGACCCCGATTGGAGGCGCGGCCAGGGAAGGTTTTGTCACCCTTTTTTTTTTTCCACACCGTGATTAGTATCGTGTGCGCTGCACCTTTCTTGCTGAGTCAGGCCTAAGCGCACGCGATGAACATAGGAACATCTTGGAAAGGCCGCAGTTGGTGTAGAGTCTTACACGGTCTAAACATTCTCCCAACACTTCCAACCGCATGGACGAAATATTAACGAAGCCTTTTGCTGCCCATGATTCGCAGGATGACTTAATCGACACTGTCACACCAAGTGTTAACACTCGCGGCTGATTTCCCAGTGAGCGTGTAAGAACGAACATGAGAAGGTCGCGCATGGAACTTTTCCTTTTCATGCCTGTCTTTTATTTATCAGTGGTATGTTAGAAACGAGAGGCATTCACCCCTTTTAAATGACATTGTGACATGCTGAGAACGAAATACCTATGAACATGGACAAAGTAACTGTCTCCTCATATTTGTTACCGTAAAAGTCGCTTTTCGCTATCTGCACAAAATTGATGAAGATGTCCCATCGCGTGGCGGGCCTGCAAGTTAGTGCTGCCTGCCCTTCATATCGGGGCATTAGAAACTATTTCAGGTGGGCTTCTTGTCGTCTGTGACGACACAATGGTCTAGACAAGTTAGTTTCAATATTCTGGAAAGCTGACGGTAAGCAGATGATTTATTCCCTTCCTAACAGTTGCACAAGTACCCGATTTCGCAGCCGCGATGAGTAATATACGTAATCGTTTAGAGTTAGCTCTGGAAAGGATCGAATTCAGTGTTTAATATAATGTACCATGGGTCTCCGGAGGATAGTGGTGGCCCGTTTCTTCTATGCGCAGATGAGGAGTGCCTACCAGCGCCTGAACCAATCCGGGACCAGTTTGCCTTCTGTGGGATGGCTGGTGTACAATGTCACTGGTGGACTGTCGCCCTACACGTGCAATGGGCAGCTGAACCGCTTGGAGAAGATACGCGCAATCATCGACACGATTTGAGACGCGCGCTGCAACGCCATTGATGGACTGCAGTCTAGGCGCTTCGTCGCCCCGCTGACGTCAACGTTTCATTTCTTTACGACGCGTTGTGTTTTTTAAACCAGAATTTCGTCGTACGACGAACTTTTTCCATTACTTCATTGCCGTTAACAATTACCTTTACTTATTATTAAGCTTCAGACACCATGTCAACCGACAAAACTTGACTCCAGTGCGACTCTGTGGAACCCCGAGCAATGACAGGGAGGGAATTCTTCCTCATTTTCATTCCAAGACCCTGCGCTGTCTAACACTGCCACTTTTGCAACTGTGTTCGTTGGTCCGGCTGCTGACTGAGCGCGGTTTTAACATTCATTTTTCAGATTTAAAGTTGTTTAGGTTAAAATAATATTCAACATTTACTCGCAAGTTATTCATTTCTTTGTTTTTTTTTCTCGAAAGGTTGATCCTGTTGCCACAGTTTCAGCCAGTGTAGAAGGTTTTTGCCCATCCTCGGAAGGAGAGAGCAAAACGCGGGGCATGTTCTCAGCAGAAGTTTTGGATGAAGTGAAACAGCGAAAAATATTTATCAATATTCAATAAATGAATGTGGTAGAGCTTCGGTCGCTATCATTGTGACAATTTTGTGCATATACCCCAACCATTCACAGTAATATATTTCGCATTTCTTTATTTTCTTTCACAGAAAGGAAAGGAGCGATCGCAAAAAGATGGTAAACATAGTTGGCGGCCTGTCGCGAAAAGATGATCGTTTTGGAGCTTGGAGAAATTAATTAGCTTAGGAAAAGATAAGCGGCTTTCCCTCTTTTCACTTTCCGCTTATGCGCCATTGGATGCGCTAACTAAACATATTCCTGGCGCAAAGTGGAACAACATGAAATCGGGGGAACACATAATGAAAGAATGCGTTGGAAGAGAGCCTTGATGGATCGCTTTGTGTGTGTCTGTGTGTGTGTGTGTGGGGGGGGGGGGGGCAGTGACGATTTTACACTCAGCGTGCTGCTAGTAGTTGTCGATTTCGGTGGGGACAATGCCTGCTGTTCACATTCACACTTGGGCAAGCAACACATACTATGTGACCCACTGTCTGAGCCAACGTTACCATAGACTAGGTTCAGTTGTTGAACTCTTCTTAGGTGCTGTATATTGCGGGAGCACCCCTGCCATAGTTTGCGGCCAGAGGGCGGGAGCGTCGCACGTAGCGCAACGCGCCTGCAGCTCTGCGTTGGCGAAGGCACTTGGGTCCTCCAACTTCGCTACTTACAGACGGAACTAGTGTTTTTACCGATGCTTTTCAATGTTTGTACAACCTCGCGTTTAGCAGATTGATTGGGAAACTTTACTGAGCTGTGAAAATGCTGTTGCGCTCCCCCGGATTGCGCTGTTGGAGTGGCAGCAGCCCTGGCCGTCCGCAGCGCTCTACTAATCAGTTGTTGCTAATAGCTGTAATCAGCTGTTGCTGATTAGTACTAATTAATAATGCGAACACATTTATGGCTCTTGAGGTGGCGTTGGTGTGACCACACGATGGTCCAAAAAAGTCAAGGCAGCCGAAGTGAGCCAATCGAGGCAGTTGACATCATTAAGGTAAAGTTAGTAAGGAAAAGTCAAGTAAAGCAGTGGATTAAGGCGGATCTAGTTAAGACACAGTTAAGGCACTCGAACTTGCTATAATTAGTGGAAGTCTAAGCTAAGACTGTTCTTTCTTCTTTCTGGCCTTTTACGTGCCAAAACCAGTTCTGAATATGAGGCACGCCGTAGTGGAGGGCTTCGGAATAATTTTGACCACCTGGGGTTCTTTAACGTGCACTACAACGCAAGTGCACGGGCGTTTTTGCATTTCGCCGCCATCGAAATGCGGCCGCCCCAGCCGGGATTCGATCCCGCGACTTCGTGCTCACTAGCGCAACGCCTGGTGCATAAACCCACGACTGCTAGTGTTAAGGCGAAGTTAATTAAGGCCCAGTTAACTAAGATATAGTTAGTTAAGGGAATCGAACACACGACTTTTGGTCGGAGCCGACCTTTGGTGGTCGCAATGCTTTCGACATCCACGTAGGGATAAGTGCCCCTTGAGTTTTTCATTAATTCACCCTAATCGTTGCTACTAATCAGCACTTGTAGCTATCAGCAGGCCATTGGGTTAATTAGTACTACTACATGCTACAAACAAGCAGTTGTAGCGGTCAGCAGGCCCATCGGTGCAGTTCCTTTAAAATAGTAGGCATTATTCCAAGACACCTTCTCTCGATATGTGCACAGTCTCAGCACTTCATTCCGGGATGAAGAAAAAAAAATGAAGCTCGCGCTTTACAAGTGCAATGTTCAAGCCTATATGAGCTTTGCTCGCTTACAAGCAGACTTTACTTGCAGATTCATGGCACGTTCCCGCTGCGGGAAGCGCGCGTAAAAGTAAAATGTTTTTGACAGGGGCCGTAAACTGCTCAAAATGCACACGGCATCCAACACGCCCAAGAGTGTCGCAAATAGCACCGAGACTGCGGCAAAACACGGACGTATACACACCGCCAAAGCACGTGAACAGCCTCGAACAGTGCTTCGGCGCCTATAGTCCGCGCCGTGCTAACCGAGCAAAGTGTGACAGCAGCGCCACGAGATGCGAGAATCGGTGGTGGGTCCCACGCAGTCACACAAGTTCGAAAACTGAACCTAGTCCAGCAAGGTTGGTCTCAGCTACATTGCACGCATCGCAGTCTGGCGAGTCGGTGCGTCGGGTGCGATTTAAATCTTAGGGAGTTTTAGCTTGTCCGCCATATGGTGTACGTACTGCAGCTCGGCCGCGGCGTGGCGCTGCCGTTCCTCGGCGTTGTTCGCCATATTTATGGCTGCTCCGCAGGAGACGATCACATGCTCGGCCCGTTGTTGCTGCGCAAAGGCTTCATGTTTTATCGCGTGTGGTTCCCCCTTTTCAAGAAAAAGCTTTTGTTAAATGTATTACTGAATGTGCTGTGCGAACGTTCAATAAAGTGAGCTTCGTGGTGCAGGTATGAAAGTTGCCTAAATGTGTTAATGGTGCTCCGAGCATGCATTGCGTATCAGGACACATTATCAGTGCATGGTGTCCGGGCGCTTGTCCTAGAAGATCAAGAAACAAGCTCAACGATGTCGGCATTCGAGGGAGGCTTCCTATAGACTTGCCGACGTAGCCGTATATTGTGAACACGCGTCTGCGATAACGTGCTTTGCACGTGGCTTTCATTGAACTCCTACTGGCTTCAGCGAACCGTTCCCTTGCCTACGAGTGATTGGTCACAATGGCCATTTTCCAGACGAAAGCCCGATTCTGACCAATCACGAGAGGGCAGGGTAATGGTTCGCTTTTCGAACTGTTATCAGGTTGCACCCCTCCTAGAACACACGACCACTCACGGTCGTGAGTGGTCGTCTGTAAATACGAAACGATGCCTACCGAGGCGAAAATAATAAGCCAAGTGCATGGACGCGCGCTGGCGCGCGTCTTGAAAGTTCAAACCGCCTTTCCTTCCTTCTTTCATATTATGAAATCCTACAACACCTCCGGCTGAGTAGACGCACTTTACCCCCGCCTGATCCCAAATTAGATAAGGCAACGCAGGTAGCATGGAGACGCTTACAAACATTGTCCTTTCCAAATCGTTATGTATTATCAAAGATAGATTCTATGACATACAATCCTCAATGCAAATTCTGTCCCCAGACGGCCACGTTATACCACATGGTCTGGGCGTGCCAACAGAATCCGCAAATATCGGCCGAGCATAATCCGACGACAGTCGAGTGGGAGGCGACCCTGTCCAGCTCGGACCCAGAACAGCAACAAGCCCTGGTCAACCGAGCCCGGACGGCGGCAAAAGCCAATGGTCTTCCGGACTAGGAGGTCCGACCACAAAACGTCTATTAATTTTCAATAATAAATGTTTTATTCTCTCTCTCTTTTGATGCGCGGCTAACGCAAGGCGCACTGGCGCGAGCTTTTGCGTACCTGCGCAAAAGCTCATGTGACTGGCCACCCTTTCCTTCGTCACATTGCTTACCAGCGGCGAGCGAGAAGCGTATTCCACGCTCGATGTGGTCCACTCTTCGGGCGATAAGTGGACAAGAAACACCGGCGGTATCAGCCAAAGGGTACTGCACAATTTCGCGCTAGTTCTCGCTTGTATCACGAATATATCTGACGGCTACAGGCATTCGCACTCATCAGTGGGACACAAAAGACACTCAGGACGTCGCCAACAGTTGAGTATTCAAAGCGCACACTCCAGTATACAGCGTGCAACGAAAACACGTAAATAAAATACGGCTCGGTCAATTTCAGCTAACATTCTTAGATACAACAAGCCGTATAGTTTTCACTAATAAGCTTTGTCACGCTTTACTTATACAAACACATGTAAACAAAACGTTTGCCAAGAAATCATTTTTTTTTGTAATGATAACTCTTCTAGATTTGTGAAAGGTTACTGCGATGACTTGTGCCTTGTGTCCGTCTCTGTTTAAAGATGAGACTTCCCGGCAAGAGTATAATGTGCCTAGAATTAACCAAAGCACAAACTCTAAAGACATGTAAATGTTTTAGTCATAAAGAATTGTACACGCAAGTCACTGCAAAAGCTGTAACAGGTCGAAAAGTGTTATCAGGTATAGCTTCTCTCTTCTTTCTGGGGTTTTACGTGCCAAAACCAGTTATGATTATGAGGCAGCCGTAGTGGAGGGCTCCGGATTAATTTTTACCACGTGGGGTTCTTTACCACGCACTACAAAGCAAGCACACGGCGTTTTTGCATTTCGCCTCCATCAAAAGGTTAGCCGCCGTGGCCTATCAGGTATAGCTGGCGGAGCAGTACCCTAAGATGGACATTCACCGCAGAAATATATATAGGCCCTTAATCGAAGGCACATTCGGTGGTCTACAAAGCTACAGATGGTACAAAGAGAACGGCTGCGACTAACACCTTATAGACGGTTATGAAGTAACGCGGTGACTTAACGTGATTAACCTACGTGTAATTTAAGAGGCGGGCACCCCAGCTCGGTGGAATAACAAAGTTTTTAATCAATCAATTAGTGGCCATGGCATGGCACTGCGAAGCAAGAGGGCGGCCGCACCTAACTGAAGGCAAAATGTAAAAGAAAGAGAAATTTAAAAACAGGTTTGTGACGTGCATTAGGTGTACTTTAAAGAACCCCACCCTACGGCTACACAAGTCACCTATACTATGTAAACTCTGAACCCGATGTCGTCCCGAATTCCAAAACCACATACCAATCTGCTTTTTTCTTTTTTTTTTACGCTACACGGTGTTTTCGGCGTACGCGCGCTAGCTGCCCTGCCTCGGGACAACGAAGCTGGATCCTGTCGGCTTAAGTGAGCTCCAGTGACCTGTCGACTTCATTTCACAAGCTGCGTGCTGCCAGTCTGCTCACTACACGGCTCTCAACCAACCGCCCAACGAGCCCGCCTAAATCTGAGTTAGTAACTGACTCAGATTGTTGCACTGACATTGTTGTGTCTAGCTAATGGAATCTGTGATGCCGAGAGAACTTTCTCTCGGCTGAGATACGTTCAAAGATCGGACGGGTCTCGGATGGAGACCGACCTGTTGCGCATGCAATTTATAATCTATGTTACTATGGATGTGTAACAAATTGATGACCAGCTCTTCTTGAATGAGATGTTTCATTTCCTTGAAGTTATCAATGCTCTTTACTGGCATGGTTACTTATTATTTCCAAATAAACACCGAACTTTGGAGTACTTGCTATAAAACTCTGATGACCCTCCGATTACCAGCTTGAAACAGATCCCTAGTTTTAACGCGTTAGCGTTAAGGATCTCGTGATACCCTGCAATGAAAGGAAAAAAAAAACGAACGTAATGTTTAACTTGGTACATTTGTAAATTTAACCTGAAAGAACCCGAATTTCGGAATGGTTTCACAAAACGTCCGCTTTCTCCCCGATTATCAGCTTATAAAATAGCATCCGAATTTACGCCCCGCATTTAAAAAAATGTATAAAACCCGAGAACGAACAACCCTATGTATATGTGACCTCCGCAACGTATCAATAACGTTGTCTGAAGCTTCGTTTTCCCTGCTCTAGCGGTACGCCGAAATTACGAGAAAAATTCAATCTATTTTAGCTTTCAACTCCATTAAACAGATTTCTATCTGTGCAAACTCAGTGACTGACAGCGTGAAGTGCACCTGACCTGTACGAAAATTGTGTGAAACTAGTGTGAAAGTTTAGCTCACGACGCCGCTATTATTATTATTTCCGTTTCCCTGATTTTCTCTGTGGAAACATTTGGGTTGGGAAAACGGGGGAAACAAACAGAGCACAGTGTGAAAGAACCGAGGAGCAGACGGGACGCCCCAGAAAATTTACCACTACCGACAAAGAAGCCCTTGTCGGAACCTTTCATGGCCTCCAAGATAGCGGGCGCTGCAAGGTTCTGCTGCCAGCATCAGTAATTTCAGAGGACATGCACCTTCGCTTTTAATGTTCCGTGCTGCGTACAGGTGCCGCGGTAATCGCAAATCTCACTGCGTATGCACCGCCAAATATTCAGATAGCATGTTTAAATTGTGTGCTAAGCAGTCTAGTCCTATTATATTATTGCGATAGCAATTATATGGACACTCAAAAGCAGATTTCTGCCGTCGGCGTCACCGTCGCCGTTGCCGTCGCCATCGCCGTGAGGTTCCGTATGACGTCAATGGAGATGAAATCGTCGCCGCGCGCCGCCGAACGCTGTATGTGCGAGTGAAAGGGAGCGAGGGACGCGCTCTTTCACGGGGAGTGAACGCACGGCGGAGAACAAACGCGCGTTCTGCGCCGTGCTTCCTTAAGGGCTGCAGAAGTAGGCGTCTCTTTCCTCCTTTACAATCACCATATATGTAGAGCAAACGCGCCTTCTTCTCACGCACGAAAGGCCGCGGGGGAGGGGGGGGAGGGAAGGGAGGCGACGTTTAGCTGTGGCACCAAGTGCCTATTTATATCAGAGGCTCCGGCAACAGTCACCAACGCCGCAGGCATTTTGAGCGAACGCGGGCAAAACGCCGACGGCGTCGACAACAGTTCAGCGCGTTGCCGGTGCTGCTGCATGTCCAAGTTTATACAGCTGATAAAGCTAATATCATTACTCCGTATAGCTCTCTACAAATTTGCTATCGCAATTGATGCTTCGCCTTTCAGGTGAAACTGCGACAACTTTTTATTGCGATAGCAATTATATGGACACTCAAAAGCGGATTTCTGCCGTCGGCGTCGCCGTCGCCGTTGCCGTCGCCGTCGCCGTCGCCGTGAGGTTCCGTATGACGTCAATGGAGATGAAATCGTCGCCGCGCGCCGCCGAACGCTGTATGTGCGAGTGAAAGGGAGCGAGGGACGCGGTCTTTCACGGGGAGTGAACGCACGGCGGAGAACAAACGCGCGTTCTGCGCCGTGCTTCCTTAAGGGCTGCAGAAGTAGGCGTCTCTTTCCTCCTTTACAATCACCATATATGTAGAGCAAACGCGCCTTCTTCTCACGCACGAAAGGCCGCGGGGGAGGGGGGGGGAGGGAAGGGAGGCGACGTTTAGCTGCGGCACCAAGTGCCTATTTATATTGGCGCTGAGCCGTGCTCCCTCAAGGGCTGCAGAAGATAGCGCCAACCTTTCCCTTTCCCTCAAGAACCACTTACCAGTGCCTATTTATATCAGAGGCTCCGGCAACAGTCACCAACGCCGCAGGCATTTTGAGCGAACGCGGGCAAAACGCCGACGGCGTCGACAACAGTTCAGCGCGTTGCCGGTGCTGCTGCATGTCCAAGTTTATACAGCTGATAAAGCTAATATCATTACTCCGTATAGCTCTCTACAAATTTGCTATCGCAATTGATGCTTCGCCTTTCAGGTGAAACTGCGACAACTTTTTATTTTTACCCTGCTTTCTTTGTTTATACACATTTGTGCATGGTGGAAATCGTGTTAAATTCGGGCCCAAAGAAAAAAATTTTTTGATGTGAAGTCTTGTAGCTTTGCTAAAAGGTTTGTAGCCACTTGTGCTGTGTGCACGTCTCTGCATAATGACTAGGTTCTCGCGCGAAAATGGCTGCTGTCTCATGTTAACTGTGCGGCACGTATTTCTTTGAGAATGATTGTTGTTACCGCTGTGTCGATGAATCCTACTAGAAAATGGCGAACGAAGAATAAGCGAATGCCGGCTGGCTGATTTACTGCAGCTGACTGGGAGAGGGTCTCTCGCAGGTAAAACTGTGTTGCTCTCGAATTCTCTCATTGACACGTTGAATTTATTTATAGTATTTGTGAAGTTGACCAAATTATTAATACATAATATGGAATTAGGAGGAATGCAAAAAAAAAATAATCTGAGCATGTCGAAACCCCAGCAAACAACATTACCTTGCTTCTGCCCAACTACGTGGCACTTGCATTTTTAAAAATCTTGCTGCATGATAGTTGGGACACCCTATATGAGAGACCGCCTTATGAATACGTATGCCTACTGAGTTTTATGATTATGACTATAAAAACCTACAGTCCCAGGCGACATTATAGAAAGAAAGCAGGCCACTCCAGTCAGCGTAACAAGTAACTATGCCGTGTTTCCGCCACAAACAAGAAAGAAAGAAAGACTATGTAAGAGCAGATTACAAGCTTTCACTACAGTTAAAGGGGCCCTGAACTAGAGCACTGCACGGGCCGATTTTTGCGGCCCGGGCCCGGCCCGGGCCCGTTTTAGGGGCGAAGCTCCTTATAGCGGCACCCGTTCGTCCCCGTCGTCGTCGTCGTAGTAGTAGTGTGTAACCAGTCTGAGAAAATGAGAAAAAAAAATATCGAAGTTGTGTCCGTAGCGCGGAATCGAACCACGGACCCCTCGCTTCCGAACGCGCGGCGCTAACCACTACGCCACGAAGCGCACATAGACACACGCACCACGATGGCAATAAATACCCAACATTAACGAAAGACCACGTTTCTAGCGCGTTTCTAACGCGTTTGTGCTAGCGCGTTACGGCCCGTGTAAGAACCTGGTGTAAGACGCTGTGGCCTCTCCGCCTTACCTTCAACGAGTTTCGAACGCGCTGCCCAAAGCGGTGGCAAGTCAAGTTCAAGTCGAAGAGCGTTTATGAATACGGGGGGTATACTCTCTCAGCAGTCATGTGATGGCGTCGGCAAACGCGGTGCACGTTCCGACATGTGTAAATGGCTGCGTAAGACGCTGTGGCCGCTCCCCCTTACTAGAGAGTACTGCACGTTTCTAACGCGTTTGTGCTAGCGTCCCCTTAAGCGGGAGATCCGATGATTCCCTCCGGAGCTTCGCCCACTCATCATCATTCACCCCGTGGATATGCTGTGATTTTTCTTTTTTACATTGGGCGGCCCGCCCGAGCCCGATCAAAGCTTTTATGGCGAGACCCGGGCCCGGCCCGGACCCGGAAATAATCTACGTTACCCGCCCGGCCCGGCCCGCCACCCCTTTACCTTAAGCCCGAGCCCGGCCCGAGCCCGACTCGAAACCGGCCCGAACCCGGCCCTTGACCGAAAAATACATGTTTTTCAGAGTTGAGAAGCCCGAGAATAACTCGCAGAAAGCCCGAGCCCGGCCCGGGCCCGGGTCAAAAAGCACACGCCGTGCCCGAGCCCGGCCCGAGCCCGTGAAAAAACTGCTCTACCCGGCCCGGCCCGGCCCACGGGCCGGGCCGGGCCCGGGCTTTCGGGTAAGCCCGAGCCCGTGCAGTGCTCTACCCTGAACCACCCCTCGGGCTTGCTGAAATAACACAATCCCCGGGTAGCACATACGCTGCTGCGAACGTCTCAGCGAAGTTTTGATGTCGTACGCGATCCACGGAGCTCGTAAGCGGAACGCGGTCACCTTTCTCTCAGACACTCTCGTTTCAACAGAAGCTATAATTCTCACTCTCTTCTGTGTGCTTTAATACGTAATAAAGCACATTTTAATACGCGGCTGCTATTGGTCGCTGCGCACGGTTACACCGCGGCCGCCGCGGGGTGCCGCCACGAGTCCACTGGCTAAGTGCACTGCGGCTCATTGAGGAGAACAGCGTTTGGCTTACGTTTAGCGCGTCGTAGGCGCCAAAATCGGAAGGCGTTGCGTCTACGTTAACATCCAAAATGACATTTGAGCCGCGTGCCGTGGTGACTTTTCGAAGGCGGAGCGTTGTGGCCCCGCCCATCTCCGCCTTAGCCTTCGTAGTGCAAGGCATTGAAGAAGGAAGGGGGAGCGCAGCGGAGGCAGTGTTTGATGGCCAATAACTCCGCTTCTGCTGAACTCATCGAAACACTTTTTGCGCCAAAGTATTTCTGAAATAGCCTATTTTGACCTCATATGTCTTTCTCCACTTCGATAAAAAGTGGTTCAGGGCCCCTTTGATGTAGAAAGATAGTCGGTCTCTACAGTTGCCACAAGCACAACATGCAGTCGGCCATACCATACCGTCCGCGCAGAAAGAAAGTAGGTCACTACAGTTGCACCAGCAAGTATGCCATACAGTCGGCCATATCATACAGTTCTTGCAGAAATAAAACAGGTCACTACAGTTGCCACATGTACACCATGCAGTCGGCCATACCATACAGTCCGTGCAGAAAGAAAGCAGGCCACTAGAGTTGCCGCAACAAGTATGTCATACAGTCGGCCATACCACACAGTCCGTGCGGAAAGGAAGAAGGCCACTACTGTTGCCGCAACAAGTATGTCATACAGTCGGCCATACCATACAGTCCTCGCAGAAAGAAAACAGGCCACTACGGTTGCCGCGAAAAGTGTACAATACAGTCCGTGCGGAAAGAAAGCAGGCCACTAAAGTTACCGCAACAAGTATGCCATACAGTCGGCCATACTATACAGTCCTTGCAAAAAGAAAACGGGCCACTACAGTTGCCGCAAAAAGTGTGCCATACATGCCGTGCGGAAAGACCTCGGCAGGCCACTACAGTTGCCGCAACAAGTTTGTCATACAGTCTGCCAACCATACAGTCCTTGCAGAAAGAAAAGAGGCCACTACAGATGCCACGAGAAGTGTACCATGCAGTCCGTGCGGAACGAAAGTAAGTCATTGCACTTGCCGCAACAAGAACACCATACAGTCGGCTTTACCATACAGTGGGTTTTAAGGGTTTTTAACGTGACAAATAATAGATTGTTAAGAATGGTGAGACAAATAAAATTAATTTGGCTAGGTGAATAGCCTAACCAGAAATAAATAGGGTTATTTTAATTAGGGCTAATCAAGATTATTTCAAGGTACTTAAGATTATTTAGGCCTAATTTGGACTGTACAACTATAAATTGATGTAGGCTAGTTAGTAATAATTAAGAGTAATTAAGATGACAGAAACTGTATTAGTTTTATTTTAATAATTTTTAATTCTAATATATCAGATTTATTACATCAATTATTATTTACAATATTTCAACAAAACAAACCAAGTGAACGTCGCCGTCACAGGACCAGGCGCGTTCAAATTCGTCAGAGGCATGTGTGCAAGTTCAACGAGTACAACGAATGCTTGCGCACTATCTGACAAATACCACCAGGAAGTTTCTGCAATTTTTGCCCATAACGTTGCGCGGCTAAGCACGAGGTCGTGAGTACGACTCCTAGACTCGGCGGATGCACTTAATTGGGGGCGAAATGCAGAAAACGATCGTGGATTGGGTGTACGTTACTGAACCACAGGTGGTCAAAATTATTTCACTGTCGGACGTGGCGTCGCGCCGCATAATTAGGACGTCGTTCTGGCACCTATTGCTCCACTAGTTTGTACAGTTAGTGGTAATTGCCGCCACTAGATGCATATTTCAGAGGTCGCACTTGTTATGTGCGCCTTCAGTGATTTTGTAAGACCGAGACGTCGACAACAGCCGTGGCTGATTATAATGCCACATGGTGTGGCACAGCAAGGGACTGAAGAAGAGGAGAACGAGGTTCGTCCTGGCGTCGCGCGTCGGCGCTTGCACTTCGTAAATAGCTAACACCTGGAGACTCACTCCGCGTTTACTACACAATAGGGTCTACGCGACAATTTTCTTTCTTCTTGTTGTCACGACCGGTGTACTCACAAAGACTAGGCAGTGGATCAACCGGTGAAGCGTTTACGGAAGCAAGGTGCAAGCGGGGCCTCTGCGCATTCTGCTAGCGAGACCTTGGTCTGTAAAACAACGTGCGTGTGGGAACAGGATTCAGGTTCAGTTCTGGGGCGCTGTTCGTGCAGCCCAGTGGGGTATTCTGCATAAGTTGAGGTTGCCCAGCACCTCCACCAATGTTGTCGCGTAGATCCTGCGAGTCTCCAGGCGTACAAATGTACAAGTAACAATGCCAGTTCGAAATTAAACGTGATCCCGTGCCCGAAAGAGCATAATGATATGAATAATCTCTCAATTTCTAGAATTTGTGGCGGTGACTCCGTTACTCATTTGTGACAGTGCTATCGAATCGTACACGCAAAATAAACAAAACGATTCAGCAAACTCCTCCACGATTACTGTCCAAGAATGCGAAATGCCGATACATATAATTTATCAGGCTTGTAATGCAGCGGCGCTCGTTACTCGTGTTCAGTTTTGCCACATCGACTCTCAAGAATTCCGCCCAATATGGCCGAAAAATCCGCTAGAATACGCTAAAGATATTGGGAGTACTGTCAAAGGATCTGTTTACGTATATAAAATTGTTGAAAACCTCAATAAAGGAAAACGTGAATAGCTAGAAAGGTCGCGCGGACGCAACAGTATTCTTAATACATATGAGCTCTCGCAAGAAAAAGAATAACTATAGTGTTAAAATTAAGGAAGAATCCCGCTACTTGCGGGACTTAAACTTGCGGGAGTAGAACTGAAAGTCCGTTCGGAATATAATAGAATGTTTTACTCTTGCAGGAATACACACGATGAAACACTCCTGGTTTCATTATTCCTAAGTACCACACTTTATGTTTATGTACTATCTATGTATACCTGTGTGGATTTTGGGCTTTTTTTGCTGTTTGTGCTGCTTTTAACTGGGAACGATACAAATAAGGTGCATTTGCCACTATCAGACTCATTTTTTTTCTATTTTCTTTAAAAAACAATTAGGTTTGAATGTGAAATTTGTCGACTTGCTGTGTGCCTTGTGAAGTTCAACTTTTTGTTCAGGCCTTGCTCCATTCTTGTGGAAATAAATTGAATGGACTGAAATGTTATGTAATGTGTGCCATTGAGGCTGAGGATGATTGTGGCATGTTTGCGGCATCGGGACGCTTTCGCCTCCTCAATCCACTGCGCATACCTTATCGTCCCGCACCGTTTCGTCCCTGCCCGTATCACCAATACATACATACACGCATTCCCACTGCTCTTGTGATTTGTTATATTTTTGTTTTAAAACGTAAATAAGGTATGTCTTATGCTGTGAACTGACTTGAAAACAGGCTTTTGTTTCTTGAGCAGTAGACTGGTATAACAAATGACCAGAGGTGTCTTCAGAGGTACTTTCTTTGCTGTGATGACGTTGCTGGACTGCCCCCCCCCCTCCTCCCCGCACTTCCTTCCGCAAGAAATGCCTGCCTACGCGACTGCTCCTAAGACCCTCAAGTAGCTGATAAAAACAGTCGCTTTTCAAATCGGTTTTATTGATTATTGCTATCTTGCAAACGTGAGAAATCCACTCATTTTCCTAAAATGTCAGGACAGTATGCTGAAAACAATATATCCATGCACGCGGTAAAAGTAACCGTCTCCTCGGGCTCAGTTTAGTAAAAATTACGTTTCGCCATTCCATCATGTTAATGAGGATGTGCGATTGCATGGTCGTCTGAAGGAGTTTATTGCCACATCGAGGTATTCGAAATGCATTTCGAGAATGCTTTTTGTCATCTTTGACGAGACAGCAATCTCTGTTAGGTCAGTTTTAATTCCTTTATTGCGATAGCAAATATATGGATATATGAGGGGAAGTTGCGCCGTCGCTTCCGCCTTGAGGTACTTCTTCTTCTCTCTGGGGTTTTACGTACCATAACCAGCTCTGATTCATACATTTTCCACAGTGCCAAAATCTAGTGCTCTGCGACCGCTTCCGCGAAGTCACACACACAAATCTCGAAGGGCAAAATTACGTCATAGCCGCTATGTTTTGAACATCCCTTACCACGGCGGCCATCTTGCCATCGACTTTTTTTTTTGGCATTTTCGTATGTGTACAAAAAAAGTCCTCGGAGGTCAGTGACCAAATAGGGGGAGGTGGGCACTCGTCTCAAATTTAGGGGAAGGAAGGAGAGAAATGTCGCTTTCGCGCGCTGGCTGAGACAACGGGATAGATATAGCCTCTTTTTCGGAGAGGGTAGTTCGCCTCCTCATGCACATCACTGCTTCTGATATTTTTGGGCTGCTATATCAACTGCTTAATATTCTCTTTTCGTAAATTCCAACCGTAAATGCTCCCTGCACGCCCCTTCACCACATAACCGAAGTTTCGTATGTGGCATGGCGAGGGACGAATAAAACTCATCTAGGCCAAACAGCCTCTCCTCTTGTAAAAAAATAAATAAAGGACATGAACACCCCCCCCCCCCCCTCCACCACATTCACACATACGCACACAAACAAAACTCGTCGGTCCATTTCTGGCTCTTAATATCGAAGGTATGTAAGGAAATGCAATGTGCTGGTTAGACACCCGCTGCATTGATTTGAATAATATATTTACTCTATTTGAAGAAAAAAAAATGAACTGAAACTTGTGAAGCCTGAATTTTTATCGGAGCCGTCAATTTTTAAAACAATGTTCGAGTAGTTCAGCGACTAGCAAAAATGAGGAGTCATGTGTACAACTCCGGGACAGATATATGCCTCGGCAACTCCTACAATACACCAGATAAAAGCTTTATAGCGGGTGAACACGTAGATTTGTAGCCTAATGGAAATAATTGCATCACTTACATCAGATATACGAAAGTCATCAAAAACTCGCGCTTTCATAAACAGGAACTCTAACAGGTACAATCTGTAACACCGCGTTACATATTTTTCTAGGGGAGTGGCTAGTTTAATATTATCTTTAAAAACTTCATCTATCTCACAGGATCATATAAAGCAGGGGTGCAATATTTTGAAAGCATTATCTTCAGCAGCACATGAAAATTCTGAAAAAGAACATTTTGCATTGACGTTTTCCCGTGCAGTGGGTATGCGCAATCGGAGAAGAAAAACGAAATGTGAGGACACGGTGGTTCTTGGCCAATCCCCCCGAGTGGGTATGTACCACTAACACCAAGGCTCTCCATCTACATCTACGGTGATCACCAGGTCGTCAGAAGGTACGTTTTACACATTTTCTTTACTAATCCGACAACCTGGATAAATTATCTGTCTGATCTTTACTTGGTTGCGAAGTTCTACGCAAGTATACCACTTCTGGAGATTGAAGCCAGCAATATTTCTCGTCTATTTTTCTTAGTAGGTAAGTGTCATAATCAAGGTTAAACAAGCTCAGTAACTTCGGGTCAGCTGCTTTATTCATTACAGAAAGGATCTGGTGACAGCTGTCATTTTTACTGATGCAGCATCCCTGATCCAACGGCTTGTACAGAACCTCACCGAAAATGTCTTGGCCCTGCCGCCACTGCCGCGGTTCCCGCATGGCACACCCTGGGGGCGGTGGGTGAGGTATTTCCGTTGTTGCTTGGCGGCGAACGGTGCGTGCGATATTTTGTCGCGAATTGTTCAAATGGAATTCCGCCCGCACACCCTTTCGCGGAGCTGACCACAGAGCTCTTTTTGGAATGGCAGCTTGGAAGGGCTACGAACATATAGGCGTGAGTTGATTGCCGAAATCAAAGCACTTGAGAGCTAAGGTTGCTGTACAACGGGATGCACAAAGAAAGAAAGCCCATGAAGCTACAGACGAGGCTGGAAATCGCTGCTTAAGTGGCATCCGTGCACGAGATGGTCGAAGCATCACCATTCACTATGCCCCAAAGCGCCAAGGGGCAGTGCTATTAACGCGTTGGCCAAGCTAACCGCGTTTAATAAACTCAAAGGCGAACGCTGCAAAATGACCATTTTGGATCTTAGACAGTTTGCGGAATAAATATGGACGACGTGGCCTCTGTGCAGTGCGAGAACCTTACATGTGCGTTCTAGTTTTGTTGTGCTTTTCTTGCTGTAATGCAGGTGGCCACTACGTCGGTGGCTACCTGATGCTACGCATCCACGTCGCGTGGTTTGGTCCAGCCGGCTGTCAAGGTTTATGAGCACCTAATAGCATCAGGCGGCATCAATTTCGGAGTGGAATGGTGCTGTCATTCTTGGTGTCGATGTTCTGTTCAGAAAAAGAAACGCATTTGAATAGGAGTTCTGTGTACCTGAAAACAAAACGCCAGTTTATTTTGCAAATCTTTCTTGTCTTCGCAGGAACTGGTGAGAGCACCGCGGCATCTGCACAAGTTTACGCCCCGCAGCTTGCAATAGAAATATCGATCAACATGCGTGACCTTTCTGCTCGTGACTCTGTGCAGTCTCCTGGTGCGTCTTTGTCCGACCAGTGTGTTTTCTGTCATTTCTGCTGAAATAGGTCGAGGTATCTAGCGTCAACCTTTCTGGCTAGATATGAACGTATTTATTTTCGCGTCTCCGTCTCCCACTTCGTTTTTTTTTCTATTTTACTAGTCGACACAGTGTTAGCTGGCCACATTTTATTTTCAGCGAGGTCTCGCAGCATGTCAATACGTTTGGCATGCGTAGAGAATCGCATTAAGTAGTATGATGCTGCATTCGCATTGCACAATTAAAGCTTGCCTGTTCCATGCATGTATATGTAAGGAGCAAATTAACGGCTGTGCGTATTATACTGACACCTGGAATGTTGTGTCACGTGTTGCACGCTGTGTCTATCACCAGCGCTAGTCTGATGATGCTCTCACGCCAATATTATACTTGCAAACTCATTATCTCTCTCTCCTTACAGCGCAAGTTTACATTGCACGTAAGCTAAACAATCGCGCTTTACTCAGAACTCAACTGATGCGATTATTCGCAATATGTTTATTCCGATGTTTTTTTTTATCACCACAGCAATGTTTTATAAAACCTCGATGGAAAAAAAAAAATAGCAGATGCGTTCGAGGGCAACCGGCGGCGTTTACCTTGCGTGTTATATTTCAGACAACGATTATAATAAGTAGTCATCATCAAAAAAAGATAAAAAAAGAAAGAACAGGAAACGAAAGAAAGAAATAACGTTGGCATCGAGCGTCCTGGACCCGCCGTGGTTGCTCGACAAGGCACGGACAACATAGCTTCTTTAAAGCTATATTGCAATATAGCAAGGAACACGTAGTATGTTCCACGACACTGGCCGCTTCCTACTCTTAATATGCTTTCCCGCTCTTATTTTTTTTTGTTTCACTGCATAACAATTTTGTATTGTGGCGAATCTAATTTAGGAAGCTGGCCATTATGCAATGCATATTACACCTTCACTCCTCAAAGTATGTCTCGACCTGAAGCGCACCGAGTTAGGCCTTTTCTGCCTACACCCAAATCGCTTGTTCAAAATCTGACTTCGGCTAGCCAGCTAGCTCATATTGGCAAATACGATGCGCTTGTGCTGCATGACGCAGTTTTCTGTGTGATTTTTTGCGGTGGGGTTGGTGAAGCTTTTTGGGTGATTTATAGCCGTACCATTACAATCGAGAGGATTGGTAAGCGTCTCGGAGTCTCCCACACATATCGGGAGAGTTGGCAGGTATGCACTATGGGAGCTCTGCTCGCTATAGTCAGGGAAAGATGACGTCCCGTAGTTTACATCAAATTAGTCAAGCAATGTCGCGATGACAGAGTAATAATCTATTCAACCAGGATGTACCTACCCGGCGCATTTAGAATGTGCATCCTAGAGTAAAAAAGACAAGAACAAAAAGTTTCGCAACTAGGTCTCTACAAAGGACGCAAACGGTGTCATTCGATAATCTGTGCAGCTCTTCATGTCAAAAAGTCTATAGGCCACACGATAACCACTGTAACGTCTCGGTTCAAGCTACTGAATCCCCGTTCCATCGCGTGCTACGAGCCACCTGTGCCAAGCTGTAGGATAAAGGAGAGAGAGAGAGAGAGAGAGAGAGAGAAATAACATTTATTTCCACCAGTCAATTAACGCCGTAAAAGATGGTCTTCCTCCGCAGCGCTTCTATCCGTCGGCCGGGATCCCGAAGGACTCAGCGGCAGCTGTAATGTTTTTGAAGTAGTGATTGACTCAAATGCAGATACAAACCACGTTAAGGAAAACGTTTTTTTTTATTGTATAAGACTGCTAACTGCCACTGATCAGGTATTCAATGCCGAGAACAAAAAAGAGCTGGGAAAAGATGCGAATGGAGGCCGGATGGGGGGAGCAAGTACACAGAAGGATGTAGAAAGAGGTATTTATCAGTGCGCATTAAAATGGCTTTCGCTAGTGATAATCGTTGTCAGTGCGCTTCTGTACTTTTCTGTCTGATCAGGTTCGTCGATAAGTGTAAATACACCACCGCCCACGACTCTACTTACGGGGGCAAGAAGGGCAATGACTAATACATCAACGACTACGAGCCCTGCGACGACTGCCAGTAATAGGACGACCGCGAGCGCTGCGACAGCCTCTAGCAGTACGATGACCTCGACAAGTACGACAACGACATGTTCAACAACTACTACTACAAGTACAATATGGAATACGACAAGTTCAACAACGACTACGACAAGTCCAACAACGACTACGACGAGTCCAACAACGACCACGACAAGTCCAACAACGACTACGACGAGTAAAACAACGACTACAAGCACAACCACGACGACAAGCACGAACAAACCAGCGGGAATGCCTCTTTTCATGAGTGAGTCTCATTCCACGTAACTTCTATGAGATAGTTTGCACGTGACATCACGCATGCAGCTACTCACCGTGCTAGTACCCCAACATGGCGGCCACGCAATGACGTCAGCGCATTTTATCATCACAAGTACAACATCGCTCGGCTCTTTTGTCGGTGACTGTTTTTCACCGGAGTTTCAGGGTTAACGGAGGTTCAGTCATCATTTTGTTGCTCAGTGCAAGGCGCGCGTGTGGTGCTTTCCCGTTTCTCGTTTTCTGAGCTTATTTACGTGCTAGTACGCCAAAATGGCGGCCGCGATGACGTCAATGCGAAGCATTCATTTCCACGTGCCGATACTAGACTGATTCATACCTATAAATTATTCCCACCTAATTCCATTTCCGTGAACATCGCTTAAAGGAACCTGCTATTTTAGGAGAAAATGAGGGCGATACTCCCGTATATTGAATTTTCAACCCCAGCGCCGATACGTCATCGTAACGTCACGGGTATTAAACTATTATTCCGCATTTAAGCGGCTGCGGTGCACAAAAGGGTATCGAACCTTGGCTAAGTTCAGTTTGGCTGTTTAGAAGGAAACGTAATCCATTTTTACTGATAGATAATTAGGCACAAGCAGACGTCGTGGCAGACTGGTGCATGTGCTTCAAGGCGGCGGCATCCACCGGTCTTATGTTTTTTTTCCGTGTTTTATTGCAGTCAATATTCTTGGGATACTTCACGCACCCCATCTATGTCCGAATCTAGCGGTTTTCCTTTCATGCCAAGTTGGCTCACTGGCTATGTGTCTCCCGGTATGTGCCAGAGGGTGTGTGCTACAGGGCAGCATTATAGGGCTCATGAGGCGGAAAATCCGTCGCTGGCGTGACCACAAGCTGGTCCTAGAAGGCTGTGAACGCTCGAACTTTGACGGGAGTCAAACAAGCCACCTTTGGTGTTGAATAAGGCAAAGTTAGTTAAGGCACGGTAAATTAGGATAGCGTTAATTAAGGCCATCGGACCCACGACCTTTGGTGGGAGTCGGACCCACGACCTTACGTTGTGTGCAGCTTGTGACGAACACCGCTTGTCAAATCGTCGTCCTTTGGGGCGAGTCGAAGCCTCGACGTTTGGTGTTAATTGGGGCAAAAGCAATTAAGGCACAGTTCCTTAAGCTGTAATTAATTAGGGCACTCTAACCCACGACCTCTTTCACGCCGACATGGGTCACTGTAGATGCGAGACAGGCTAGGCATCGCTATTCGATGAAACTCTCTGGCGCCGAGTATGTTCCACTTGGTCTGTGATGGTCTCCAATGATCATCTTTGGTGCCAATTTGGGCACTGGGCGTGTGCGGGTGCTGCGTGTCGCTCTTCAACGAAAGTGTTTGACGCAAACTTGGGTAACTATAGGTATGTGCCACTATAGGAATGTGTCGCTCTACAATGACGAGCATAGGCATAGGCATCTGAAAGAGCATGGCATCTGACAGAGCTGTGCTGACCGAGCATCGGCATCGCGTGGTGGTCGCAATGCCTTTCGCATTCATCCACGCAGGGTTAACTAAGTGCCCCTTGAATGTATTGCGTATTTGTCTGTCTGTCCATATCTAGCGTCTTTCATGTCAACTTACGTCAATAATTAGCCCATGGTCCAAATGGTAGACCATCGTGCTGCTGTACTTGGACAACCGTGTTCGAAACCAACCGTCTGGCCAACACGGGTCACTGGGAATGTGACACTCAATATGTATCGCTCCTAAATAAAGTTATTTCACGTTCACTTGGGCCGCGCTGTTCGATGATAAAACGTATACCTTAATATTTCCCCGGTACTGGGCGGAATCGTCATCAGAGACATTTAGCATCGTAAGAGACATTTAGCACGTCCAGTATTCCGCCAAACGTAGGCGCACTTGACGTTCTGCCGGATGGGCGGAGGCGCGAGCGGAACCGAACTGCGCGGTGCAGCAACCCGGTGCCGCCACCGCTACGATCGCTCACGTTTACGCCTTCGCCTATCCGGCAAAACGCCCGGTCTGCCTGCGTTGAGCGGGACACCGGACATGCGAAAACTCTGTATATATATATATTCGGACAATCTTGCCTGAATGGATATTCGGACAAGTGCTATGCGCGTACTTTGCGGTGGTGCCGCCAGATGGCGAAGCGTGTCTAAATGGAAGAGACGAGTAAGTACGTGGTGTCAATTCAGCAGCAAGTGGTATCCATAGTCGAGCAATATAAGTGCGACTCGGCGTATACACAAACGAAGGAAACACTTACTCAAGCACACACCAAGATAATGTGAAAATAAAGGGGAAGCGGAATGCAACAATAATGAAACATAGAGCACTTTGGGGCCATAATAAATACAAGATGGTGCGTGGAATCTGAAAAAAAAAATGATGACGCAAGCGCTAGCGTTTGCAAATGCCATTCTGTGCTTCAAATCCGATGTCTTGTGGGAGTTGGAAGTTAACCGAAAATCGGTAGACCGGTTGGCTTTGGGAGCCCACGGTAAAATCAGAAATGTGGCAGCGCAGGGTTGACATGGGTTGGGCCTGTTTCGAAGTCAGAGAAGCGCGGAGCATAATTTGTTTTGAAGAAAGACTCAGGACATGATGAAAATAAATGCGTGGCTAAAGAGCACAAGCATATGTACCTTAGAAGGGTGGATACAGAATGGAGAAAGACGTGAAGAAAGTTGCCAACCAAGTACAGGGTAATTACAAGTGTACATAGGTAACCAGGAGTCATCAGAAAGAAAGTTAGAGAAACAGAGGCAGCGAATTCGATGCAAAGAATGGAAGCAAAAAAGACCATGGAGATTTGCAAGAATGAGAAGAAAGAAATTAGAACGGAAAATCTGTACACTATTACAAAGGGCAGTGCCTCGTTATTTGAGGGTCGAGCCGGCTCTTTAGGACAAAGTCATAACGGAGAAAATATGCGCAACAAGATGAGGCATGTGTGGGCTGCACCGAAATTTCGGAGAACACTCAGTGCATCCTATTGGAATGCGAAGGGATTCACCCAGGGAGACCTGGAGGTTACGTGGACCTTCCAGAAGGGCTTGAATTTAAAGTGGACGGAAGCATCAACCAGTCAGCAGTCGAGATAATCAAGAGTCGTTCATAGCATTGATGGAAAAAGAGCAGGGTAGAGAGTGATACGGCCGGATTCGTTACAGACACAGGCAGTGATACAATGTAGATACAGAGGCGCTGAGAAAAAAAAATATAGAGGGGTATACAAAATTGCTAGAATGAATGGCATGTACAGTATGCTTAAAAAGATCAAGTAGGCTAGGTGACTGTTTGTCACCGCATCGTTTTATAAAGGATGCCCATAAATCATCATCATAAAGCGTGAGAGAGGAGCCAGGCTATTGTAACTGCTTCATACATGACGTACTTCGGCGGTGGCAGCACACCGTGTTGCTGGATTACTTCAACGCTAATCCCAATAGCGTCAACAGTCGACCAGAGATCATTTTCACCGGAATTTGTTTTTTCTGGCTTACTGTGCCTTCTCTCACGGTAAGAGTGGCTTGTGTGCATTATTATAGAAGAGTAATTTACAAATACACCCGGACTTATATTTCACTTTAGTATAATTTCAAAAGATTGCTTCCTTGTCTGCCTGCTGGTGCGGAGGTATAAGATGACTCACCTCAGTGCGACTATCAATGCTGAAGTCATGTTCATTAGCAGCAATCTTGAGGTCAATGCAAGCTTTTAACAGTACCCCCCTGAATTTCTCACGAGATGTATTGGTGTCCCACATAGTGTTGTGTTGCGGTACGCGAAAGAAACGCTTCTCGACAATAATAAACTAGATGTACTTCATAGACCGTATTTGGGACAGGGCATCTCAAACAGTGGCGCAGTTTCTCGGAATTTTCGCTTAATAAACTTTGAGTATCTCAGCGCGTCAGTTCCGCCACTAGGACGTGATCTTATTTAATTAGACAATTAACTTTAACTAGGTAATATATAACTACATAAATAAGGTTCACCTTTCGAAGTTACACTTGTAGTGTATTCTGCTGTAACTTTAATAAATCTGCTCATTAAAAAAGCACTTACATGCCAGGAAGCTGTAGAGCTGCTTAAAATCATTCTGCTCTCTTCTCCTCTCCTCGTGTTGTATGCAGCGAAACCCCCACTCGTGTGCCACTTGTTGTCGCCAGTCTACGCCACCAACATATCCGACCACTTTTTCCTGCTGTCTCAAGCACTTCCGAATCCGGGAGTGTGCGACTACGTTGTCCTAGACCTCCCACTCTTGTCGAACGGAACCTACCCCCGTATGTATTGTTCGACGTTCTCGTAAGTGGCGTTTGCTTTGAAAAAAAAAGTGACAGTTTACCAATTTGAAATGTCTAAGTATTTCTTTCCACAGTGTAACGCCTTCTAGGTCGAATTACTATTTGGTTACCTACGGAAGAACTCAGTGTTGCCACATGTTCCCACCAAAATGTCGGTGTTATTTAGGCAACTATAGCGCCTCCGATGTGCGAGCACGTCTGACTCAAACAGGCAGCAGCACTCGACAGCACGTGGCTTCCGAGAGAGACGGTGCAGCTACGCATCAAAGTCTGTTCGAACGCGGGTGATTTGCAGTGCGGAAGAAAAACGCGGTCAGTTCAGTCGCAATTATTCCTTATTTCGTTTGCAGCCAAGTTCTATACACCTTCTATCATGATCATGCCTTTCACGCATGCAAGCAGCCGTGCAGTGAAGACATTTGTTGTTCAGCGACTGTATGTCTTCGGCTTCCCTGTCGCTCTAACCATGTAACAAAAGACCAAGTGTCACTTTCTTGACAGGGCAAGTTGATTTTTGAAGGGGGCAAAAAGCGCCAGATTGAGTGACTCAAAGTAGGAACGTACGCTTGAGATGGAATCATGTGAAAACGATGACGTCACGAAGATGCACAAAATATTCACTGCAAGTGCCATCTTCTAAGTGTATCCCGAAAAAAGCATACGAATATGTTTAAAGTTCACCAAATAGCGTGAAGTTTCTATATTTTGTTTCTTCTCCACAAACATTTAGATGTGACCTGTTCCCATAAGTGCTCACACTAGTGCACATGTACAGGAGCTCTACCAACTTGTCATCGTTCACGCTAACGATCAGATGGTACAGCGTTACCTAGATACTCATTGTGAAGGGATCCACTTGAAATAGTTATTGCGTATACGTAATCAGGCACTGTCGGCTAAGGAAAATTGCTCTGCATGTCTCTTCAATGGGGGAGGGCCAGGGGCTTCAACCCAACGACATACAGCCGTACACCTTTAAAGCGCAGGCTGCACTCTTCATCCCTCTTTTCATAAATGTGACTAAGTAAGTGGGGTATATTAGCAAATACGTTACGTTTAGTACGCTAAAACCTTTGTGAAATTAGATTACAGTGTTTCACTTATTGACAACGTAGGTACAACAATATTAAGAGTGACAGAGAGTAACAGTAGCAAGAAAGTCGACCGGAGAGAGAACCGACGCCGAACGACATTGTGCAATATTTTTTCCAAATATGCTTCATTTCCCTAGGGTGGGTCTATGTGAAACGAGAATTATTAAGACAAGGGGGGAAGGCGGGGAGGAAGCGCGCCGTCTTACATCACGCACGAGGAAGCAGGGGGGGGGGGGGGGGTCAACTCCGGCGGGGGCTGCGGATGACGAGGCTGAGCGCGCCCACGTGGGCCCTATTTTCAAAGCGATTCACGTTGGGTACACATTCAAGACGCGCCGATGACTGATGGTTCTGGGTGCACTCTGTTCTTGCCCCTTAGTTCGCGTTGATGTGAGAGGCAACACGAAGGGCGGTTCCTTCGCTGCTGCTGCTGCTCTTCTTGACGTCAGCGTATCGACATTTGAGTGTCCGCGGTCATCGAGTAAGATGTGTTCATGTATGCCCGTGCAAGCGTGATAGCGTGCTTGGTAGCTTCGTTAGTAAGCGAATGTTTACAAGTTGATGCGGCCGATAAAACTATTATCCTTACTTCGTATATCAGTCTAATAATTTGCTGTCACAATCGATGCTTCGCCTTTCGGGTGAAACTGCGACACTTTTTTTTTTACCAAGGCGCCAGGTGGGCTGATCTCGGACAGAATATGCTTTATGGTAGAACGTGCCTAATTTTTTTTTACTATATTGGCGCTAGTTAAGCCGGGGCCATTAATGTTATCAACTTTCCGACTCTCACGCTTCTAGTGTCATTGAGACCTACATTTTAATACCTTTTGCGACTCGCTACAACATCTTAAAGTATCAAAATTGCTTCTTTTTTAGGGTTACGCACATAAGTAGTCAGATTGGAGATTCGCTAAAAAACGTATGAAGTCACCAACGAGAACGTTGTCTTTAAAACGTACTGCATACGCTCGGATCTGTCTGACGTGTGGTCTTACGCCTCGCAGCCGACTCGTACGAGTTCCTGCCAAATGGAACGGGATACAAGTTCCTCTTCACCATCAGCCTAGTTCAGGGTGACTTCATTGCGACCCAAGGCATACTGAGCTCCCAGCTCTTCAAGCACACCGTGCGCACCATCCGTCAACACCGAACGCTGCCGCTGTACGGCTTCGGTTTCCTCAGGGATCTGCCGATACCGAGCAGTATGGCGCTCGCAACGAGAACGATGGGACCACTTAGCGGAATCTATCAGGTGGGCTTTCTGGGAGGCTGTTACAATAGGGAGGTTGAAGGGGCCACGCGGATCGGTGTTCCTGAGAGAGACCGCATGGGCGGGGAGAGTATTAGAAAATGTTTAACTGGGAACCTAAGGCACAGCTTACAGTTACATTTCCGATACGCTGGAGCGAGTTTTCATGCAGTTGTCGATAGTTAAGCACGTCGATTACAAAAAAAAAAATATTGACTATGCGAAAGAAGCTCTTACGCAAATTGTATTTCATTCTGATTGTGCTAATGTTATCTCTATAGCAGGAAATAAAGGTGAACTAGTTGCTTCTATTTCTTTCTTTGTGTAGAACTGTACTTGGCCATTACAGGATATTTCAGGTGGGAACAGCATATAAATAAATGATCTACTAATAGCCCTGAAGGCGGAGTTGTATTAGAAAACAACGAAGTAGGTCGCGGACACGTGCATCATCGAGTAATGGCTTCCTTACTGTACATAACGATAACGAAGATAGGTGCATGGATAGTATGGTTGCAATGATATAAACGATAATGCTATAACTGGTTTTCTTTACATCGGTGTCAGAAAGGGACCCCTTTTGACCCATTTTTAAAGACGTTTCTCGTAAAAAAAAAGAAACTTTAATAAAGCACTTGTCGAGAAGAATTGCGAAGGACTGCTCGAATAAGGTCCTGCTCTGCTCGCCTTGATCCCAGAAGGCACATTGCGCTCTCCGGTATAAGCATTACCTAGACAGTAATTGTAGATGAGTTCAGCCCCAATATTTTTACGCGCTTCTTTCAAATCCGTCAGAGGGGGTCAATTGCTAAAACCGCATGTAACGAAAACATGTCATAAATAAAACCTCGTTAACGTGTAGTTGGCGGGGAACGTGGATCAAGTACGCACTAAGTGATGTACTAATTAAGCGACATTGTCATATGGGCGGCTTTAGACCGACAGGCTAGAAAAGAACTACGTCTTAATTCTCACTCAGACACACACGCAGGCAAGTTTTATTTGCGAGCAGGCCGCAAAGATTATCCGATTTGCAATTTCCGCTGTGGCGGCCTTGCAGCGAAGATGGCATCCTCAAAGGCTGTAAGTCCGCCAGCCTCCATCAGGCACCATTTCTCTGCGAACGCTCTCATAACTGTCAACGCATGCGCCGCGTCGGATACGGAGGGGCCATTATCCACGTCCACGTCGTCATTGTGGATGACGTGGAAGCGCCACAAGGCGTGGAAGCGGGAAACACGTCATGGCCACCATGTTTTGACGTGACTTTCGGTGGTGAAAGGTTAGTCAAAGTCTGTGAAAGGATCGTGCGCCTGCAATTTCACCATCTATGGTCGGCGCGTACGGCATTTCACCGATTCCGTCTTAGCACGCACCGTAAAATGAAGTACTACGCACTCACCGTTTCGCATGCGGTCAGCGACAACTTAAGCCGTGAGGCAGTACATTAGGCTCAATGCCGGCACGGTGGGGAATTCATCGCGACTATTGTTATACCGGAATTACTTATTGAGCGGGTACGTATAACAAGGTTTTACTAGTATTATCACTTATATTTTTAGTAGCAACCGTACTACCCACGCGCCTCAATTTAGTATTGCTGTGTAGACGAAAGTAGCCATTACTCGCTCATGTTGGTGTTGCATGCACAGATGGCGCATTTTCTGCATTGTTGCGCCAAGCATGACGCAATCGGAGTGAAACTTAGTCCTTTCGCTCGCCGTTAAGAGAGGCATAGATCGGCAGTACGTTTGTCAATCCGTGAAGGAGTGGTCACGTTTGAGCCAGCTGACTCAGGCATAGAGAGGTACAATTCGTGAAGCTGAAACATGTGCTCATCAGTAGTCATAAGGCCTGCAAGGGCGCGATGGTTTACACAAATCTGACGCTTGCTTGGCTACGGCCCTGTGCGTAGAACACTTAGGGTCCAGAAATGGCGTGAAGAGATTCGGGCAGCAAGACGGTGGGATATCCAAACTCTTTCGCAAAGAGGAACGGGTCCTTCTCTGTAGGAAGTGCAGCGCAGAAGCTAGAGGCAAGCGTTTGAGCTCCAACCATCTACGAGTGCGGCGGGCTCGAGCGGCGCATGGCAGGCCCGGGCGCAACCTGTAGAGCGAGGGGGCGGGGGCATTATCTTAGTGCCCAAATACCTTCTTGAAAAAAAAAAAATGGGCCCACTACGAATAGGTCGTGAGCATGATTGCAAAATTAGACCGTCAGATCCCCACTAGCGGCAACATAAGTTAGGCATGTATGCTTTCTAATGCGTGAATAAGTGGAACTTGTGTGTTTCATCACGTCATTTCTGTACTCTAGTGCCCATAGATCCTCTGCAGCATGCACAAGACGTTTCACATGTCCGACTGCGGCTTCGTCCCTGATACAGCCTACCCGAATTTGTTTCGTCCTTTAGCAGTTTCACACACTTCTGGGTCACGACGTACTGTCACACCAGAACGAAACGCGAGCTCAAGAAAACGAACGATAAGATGAAGTTCTCTTTCCGCTTTCGTCATTGCGTGGCGCACGGGAGTAGTTCATTCACCGATGGATAAAGCACCCGTGTTTTGATCTCGTGTCTCGCAGGTGTTGAGCAACGTTCTGAGAACTGAGGGCGTGCGTCCCAGCGATGTCTGCAACTTCGTAGCCTTCAAGCCATCCAGTCTCACCATACGACGGGGTGTCTACGAGGGCCTCTTGAGCGTCATTAACCAGTAAGACGGCGGCGCATGTTCGAGCAGCTATGTTATGACGTCAGCCGTATTCGGCACACACCTTGTGCAGATCTACTAGATTGCGACATGCAGGAATGCCTGGTCATGCCGGATTTGAGAATGCGGTGCACGAGAGTCTGGGCCCGTGTTCACAAGTATTTTAGTCCGTGAGTGTTCTGTGCCATTGGCCGCTCGCCACCACTAATGATATTGTAAGAAACCGAGGGGTCGCCGCGGAGCGCACGACCAAGAGGACCAGCTCAGCAGACTTTTAGAACGGACTAGCGCGTGCCGTGCTGGCGCCTCTAGCAAGCGCTGCCCAACTTTATTCTCCTCGCCATCCGCGGCCGGCCCCAAAGCGCCGGCCGAGAACGCCGACCTTAGCGTCCCCGCATAGCAGCGTCGGTGGGCGCTACAGGGCCCCCCGCCCAGACGGAACGGCGAAATGTGCGCGATTCACTGGGGTGGTCTGGCCTGCGAGTGCAGCAGCGGACGAGGATTTGGTGGCGGCAGCTTGAGGAACGTGGCCCCGATGATCCCTGCATCTAGGAGGGCGCAGGGGCGACGCCATTGGCGCTCTAAGCTGCAGATGCAGATGTTGTATGGTCGGTGAGCATGGACGGTCGATCGCAGAACGGTGCGGGGAACGCGGCAGCCACGATGACATCGTCCAAGTTTGAGCTGGTCAAGCGGTGAAGCCGGTGGTGGGGTGCGTCGGCGCCGACAGCAACATCGAATCCGGCCCCCGCTGATGCTGCGACCGTGGTGACAAACCCGCAACGACGGGACCCGGTTCGCTCTATCGAAGTTAGCGTGGTGCCAACGTGTGAATGTCAGTCGGACCCGTGAACATAGGCTTGGTGTTGAGGGCGGGCGCTTTCGAAGTGCGCGGTAGCAGCGTCCGGCCTGGCACTTGTGTAAAATCGGGTGGACGCAGCGACGAAAACCAGCGAAGCAGAGGGGCTGCCGGCCGCGCTGGGCACGAGTTTTCCGACGCCGAGCACCGCAAGCCGGGGAGGCGTCCTTGTGGCCTAACGTCAAAGCGGTGTCGTTCGGGCGTTGAAGCCGAGATACTGAACGTGTGCTGCGAGAGGGGGCAGGCGACAAGGGCTCCACGGGAAATACGCTGGCGTAGCTGGGAAGTGCTGTGCACGTGATAGCTGGCGGACCAGTCTCACCGCAGTGTTGCCGCAGGATTTCACTCGGAACAGGTGGACTGATATGCGTCTCGACAGCCGGCAAGGCATGGCTCGCTGCTGAGTCATCTCCACGGCTTGGACTGGGGACGTCATCTAACTCGGGTGGGGGTGGAGTGCATGCCGACTCTTTGGTATGCTCGGGCGTGGATGCAAGGTGGTCGTTGCTGAGGACTAGCGGGCTCACCAGTTGTGTAGTTGATGGTGCGGGCAGTGTGGCGGGAGGTTGTTCGTCGTCGGGGAACGAACAAGACGCGGGAGGCGCAGTTGTCTTGTTGTCTCCGCACAGTGCCTCCTGTGGTGTACGTGCGGCGCAAGATTCGCGAGCAGTGGCGCAGCGTTCACCCGGAGCCGATGGTGAAGAGGACGACGTAGTTTGAGCCATTCTTTCAGAAGCGTCAGCCGTTGAAGGAAACTGTGTCGTGCTGCGTAAGTGATCGGGAACTGGTACGCCAAAGTGACGAAAGAAGGCGGTCTTGAGGCCCTCGTACATGTTCTGGTCTGATGACGGAAGGTCAAGACGAGAGAAGACGTCGGTGGGAATTTCTCGCTTGAGGAGTAGGTACCGCCAGAGCTGTGACGACACCCCATTTACGTATAGCTGTGCGTCTACCTGCGCGAACCACACGATAGGGCTGTGCGGACGGTAGGGCCACAGTTGCAAACGCCAAGGGTCGTCGAGCGCCGGTGGGCGCCACTCTTCTTCCAGCTGGTCCATGGCCGCGGGCAGGGCTCGGTAGCAGGCGATGCTGAATCGGTCCTTGTTGATACTCTGAGGATCACGTCCGAAGTCACCAATGTAAGAAACCGAGGGGTCGACGCGGAGCGCACGACCAAGAGGACCAGCTCAGCAGACTTTTAGAACGGACTAGCGCGTGCCGTGCTGGCGCCTCTAGCAAGCGCTGCCCAACTTTATTCTCGTCGCCATCCGTGGCCGGCCCCAAAGCGCCGGCCGAGAACGCCGACCTTAGCGTCCCCGCATAGCAGCGTCGGTGGGCGCTACAATATCTGCCGCTTCAGGTTTGCCTGGAACTTTCTCTTACGGGGAATTGAAGTGTAAGAGCTTGAATACGCACCCTGATGTTAAGCATGATACGTGCCGAGGTTTAGCGGGATACTGAATAACAATTTTCCCGCCCAGATTTTAACACAAATAAAGGTTGCAACGCTAGAAATGGCCAACATAGTAATGTTTGGGTAAGAAATTTGCTTGTTCCACAGCCTACTTTTCCCCCAATTTTGCAATGAAGTCGCTCATGACTACAGTATACTGAGTTTGCGTCGTTCGCATCGCTAATACAGGAGCGGTAAGCGGAGCGAGGAACTGATGCCGTCTTCCAACTCTGCCAGGAATCGTCGCGGATTCTAGCTAGCGTGAATTCATTTCAGAGCTTCAATTCTTCACTTCAGACTGCCACCGAGGCAGAGAGACCCGCGATTCTCGAGACGACAACACGTGTGTTTCCGCTAGTGTGGTCATATCTATAGTCGGTGACAACCTACAAATTACAAACTAGTTCTACCCGCAAAATGTAGTGGACCTTCCCTTCCCTTCTGAAAGAGAGCCGAGCCTGCTGGAATCTGTTCAAAGACTAATAATGACTTGACTCTGCTAGTGTAAACGCTAGGCTAATGGGATAATGAAAGCTAGTTGTTTAAAACCAGAATGTTAAGTTTGGTTGAACAGTGATACCAGGATGACCAATAAAATTTGCCGTGCATGTTCAGGTTTCATATTGAAACTAGTAACTTAAAGGCCCACCTGTACGGAGAAAAGAAATTGTTTTAATCACGCGAAACGGCTTGACGTCAGGCAAATAAGCAAATCTAGTTGAATGGTTCATTTATGCAAATTGGGTTTGAGTTGAATAGCGTACCTATCGCCTTTTAATTTTTTGTTTGTCACCAACTAAAGCCATGCGAATGGTAGGGTAATTCATATGACAGCTGTAAATTTTACCGTCCCAAAGCTTCACAACTGCGAAGTGTCACCGTGTAGTGGAGTCCTCGAAAATAATGTGTGACCACCTGCGGTTCTTTATCAGTCAACCAAGGCTTGCTGCCCAAGCTTTTTAAGTGCGAAGCACTTTAGGGGCCCGGGCTCACGGCGTATAATGGGATCTCATGTCGTCGTGGTCATGCGCAAGAACACCATCAGAACCAGTACAGAAATGATAAAAACCGGTTCAAAGTAAGCATGATTCAGAATAATGTAAAAATAGGAATAATCAAGCATTAGGCGGATTAATTAGCAGAAACTCGTGAAAATCGTGAAAACCTTGTAATGTGATCTCATGTCGTTGTGGTCACGCGCAAAAACAAGTTCTCAAAACAGGCCCAAAACAAGTGCAGAATTGATCAAAACCGGTTCAAAATAAAAATAAAATTTTTCAGAATAATGTAAGAGAGAGGAATAATCAAGCATTGAGCGCATTAATTAGCGGAAACTGTTGAAAATGGTTTACCAAATTCGAGTCTGGTACCAGCACAGCGCACGAGAGGGCGCCACCACCCCACAAGCGCTCGATTGCTGCTCACTCCAGCGCTACTCCAGCACCTGATCAACGCGCGCCGTCTGGCAAGCGAGAAGGAACAGGGCTTTATAAGCAGTTTGCGCGCGCCGGAATTTGATTTGTACTATGACGTCGAGCTGCAGGCGCGCATCGAGCGACAACGCTGGCGCATCACTGCTTCTCCCTTCCCCAGGTTTCACGTTAGTGGAGCTGCATTAGCGCTGTATTTGAACTACACAAGCACAGGATTTTTGTTTTTATTCTGCCTCCATTGTAATACGAGTGCCGCAGCGGTAATCGAACGAGCGACCTTGTTCTCAACCACTGCTTGTTGCGGTGCACAAACGGGTCAATTGTAGGTTGTAGTAAGAGCGAACCTGGTATACTTAGTAGTAGATTTAATTTTGCCACAAAAAGCCATGTAACTTTCAGAAGTGTCGTTTTATTCTCCAAAAGGTAATGTACGAACATAAAGTTTGTTTTATGGGCAGTGCTCTGCTTGTATATTGCTATATTGCCACGAAAAGTTGTGTGTGATTGACAAATGCACTTAATAAAGTGGCGTCGAAACTGTGATTGCTCAAAAGACACGTCAACTACTTTTTGTGTCAATGCCTTGGATCGTCAATCGTTTGTGCTCTCGCAGCATCTCCTCCATCAGCCTTGTTTTTATCGTAACGGTGACTGAGGAACAAACGAAGTACGTCTTGCCATCGTCGGCCTGGGGCGACGCCTGCTGGCCGATGTCGAACGAAGTCAAAATGGTGGGTCACTGCGCCAAGTGCCTGGTCGTGTATACAGTCTAGACCCCGTATAACAAAACTAAGAGAACAAATGTAAGGTTAAAATAGCGCAAAACAGGACATGAGCTAGAAGGACAGGACAGGAGCTAACTTCAAACTGCCGCAAATCTGCTCAGAAGTTGTAAGTCTGCGCTTGTCCTCTCCTTCTCGTGAATGTGCCCATTACGCTATTCCTAAACTAAAATTATGAACCAGCTGGATCTGCAGCATCTATTGGTAAGACAAGGAAGTAGCCAAACGTGACGAAATGAGCAATGCAAAATTCCTAGCTTCGGCATCTGAGACATTTACAGCGTTTGGGCGAAAGCCAATGAAAAGGTGACAGGAGAAATAAGACGCTGCATCGTGAAAGGAAGACGAGCGTCCATCATGTTCTGTTTTGTGTTCTAACGTGTTGTTTTCTTCTACCAAGCGTTGAAAAAGTCTGAGATGTTTAGATCTTTCTTGCTTTTTTTATCTTTGTCAGCTTTCTCAACCGTATTGGTCATGTGTATGGTAGAAATAAGAAACTACCTGTTCAGTGTACCTCGGTGAGGAGTTGCTGCATTTTAAGGTATAGGAATCGAGACTCACTGCGGCTTTAGTCATAGTACCGCTAAACCAGGAAAGCTCACTGTTCTTGACGAGACCAAGAAATACTGGCTAGATTATCGACTTTGATGCTGGTATTGGACATAATAATAATAATAATAATAATAATAATAATAATAATAATAATAATAATAATAATAATTCACCAAAAAATACAGAGCAACACAAACAGGCCGGTATAAGCCTCAATTGGCTTGTAGGACCATGCCATGAACATGATACAAACGGTAAATAAAAAGATGTTGATGAGACAGAAAGACAAAGAAAAAAAATGACCAGAAAAAAAATAAGATAACATTTGGTTATTCTACTTGAAACAGAAGCTGAAGCAGTGAAAATTATGATGCCAAAGTGTTGTGGAAGTTAGTTTCACCATAACTCCTTCAATAGTTCTTTCAGCATGCTTTTTGAAGTAGCGTTAAAAATTTCATTCGGTAACTTGTTAAACATGTCCGGCACATATGCACAGCGTCTGGCCGCGCCATACTTTGTGGATGAACGAGGAACCATATAGCGGACGTGTTTAAGAAGTTCCCTTGTGGAGGTATTTTTTGTTTGAAAGCGGAAGTCCAAAAGTGTTTTATGACAACTGTTTCAACGAGCAAAGAAAGAAAATTAGGCAGACCAAGTTCACGGAAGATACGCGATGCCTCTATGACTGCTGGTATCTCTGCTGCATCAAATACTTTTCATCATCATTGAAAGCCACATAGAGAGGTTGATTGTACTCCGCAGACTTCTCGATTACCTGACTGATGACATAGATATGATCGATCATAGAATATCCCTTGCTGAAGCCAGCCTGTTCTCTTGGTTGGCTGATATCAAGTGTTGCCCTGATTCTATTGAAAATTATCTTGGTGAATATCTTATACAATACTGAAAGCAAGCTAATGGGTCTATAATTTTTCAAATGTTTAACGTCTGACTTCTTATGGATTAGTAAAATGTTGGCGTTCTTCCAGCTATCTAGTACACTTGACGTCGTGAGGCATTGCGTATAAAGGGCCGCAAGTTTTTAATCATGATATCTCCGCCATCTTTGATTAAATCGACTGTTATTGCATCTTCTCCAGCAGCTTTTCCCCTGGTCATGTCTTTCAAGGCCCTTCTAACTTCATCGGTGGGTATAGAAGCAGCCACTGTATCCTGTTCATCACTGTTTTGAATGAAAGCAGCTTGGCTGCTCTGGGAACTGTACAGATCAGTATAGAATTATTCCGCTGCTTTTACTACGTCATCAAATTGCTGATGATATTACCCTGCTTATCTTTGAGTGCATACATTTTGCCTTGTCCTACGGCAAGTTTTATTCTCACCGATTTCATGCTGCGTCCATATTTTACTGCTTCCTCAATCTTGTCTACGTTATAATTTGGAATATCCCTTACTTTCTTCTTGTTTATCAGTTTTGACAGTTCAGCAAATTCTATGTGGTATCTCGAGTTTGACACTTTCATGTTCTGCTGTTTCCTTATTAGGTTCTTTGTTACTTGGGAGAGCTTACCTAGTGGTGGCCTTGGTGCCTTACCTCCCACTTCAATTGCTGCTTCTGAGATCAGCCTAGTTACGGCTTCACTAATTACCTCTATGTTAACTTCCTCTTTCTCTTCTAAAGTTGCATATTTGTTTGCGAGCACCAACCTGAATTGGTCTGCTTTTACCCTTACTGCATCTAGGTTGGCCTGTTTCTTTTTCACTAATTTTATTCTTTCTCTCTTCAAATTTAGCGAATTCCTAGACCTCACTAACCTATGGTCACTGCACTTTACCCTACCTAACACTTCTACATCCTGCACTATGCTGGGATCGGCAGAGAGTATGAAATCTATTTAATTCCTTGTTTTTTCATTAGGGCTTTTCCAGGTCCACTTCCTGTTGCTAGAATCGATGCCGTAGTTGCCAATTGCTCGCTCACCAGCCTGCTTTTTCCCCACCTTTGCATTGAGGTCACCCACCACTAGAGTATACTGAGTTTGAACCTTTCTCATTGCTAATTCAACATCTTGATAAAGCTGGTCTATTTCTTTATCAACGTGACTAGAGTTTGGGGTGTAGGCTTGCACTATACCGTCATTCTATACCTCCTATTCAGCTTTATTGCGACGACTGCTACCTTCTGATTAATGCTGTAGAATTCATCAATGTTACCCGCTATGTCCTTATTGACTAGAAATATTACTCCGAATTCTCTTTTGTCTGGAAGACCTCTGTAACAGAGGACGTGGCCGTTAGCACTGTATAAGCCTCACCAGTCCTTCTAACCTCCCTAAGGCCAATAATATCCCAGGAAATACCGGATAATTATTCAAATAGCCCTGCTAAGCTAGCCTCACTCGAAAGGGTGTGCGCGTTGAACGTTGCCAGGTTCAGTCCACAGTAGCGGCCTGTCCGGACCCAGAGATTCTTAGTACCCTCTGCCGCGTCGCAGGTCTGACCGCCACCTTGGTCAGGTGCTCCGCCCCCGCTCGGAACTGAGGACCATGGGTTAATTGTAGGAGTCATGAGGGAGGTAGTGGCCGAATACTGCACCAGGGAGGCCAATTCCTGTTCTGGTGAGGGAGTGACCTTGTTGAAGCTTAGTGGGCCTTCCTAATTTGGTTGCACTTGGACTAGTAGAGCCCCACTAGCTCTCGGCGATCTTTTTTTCTTTTTTTGCCGGTGTCATGCCTGATAATGTAGCCCTGCTTATTCCAGGCGTATTCGTTCCATTTCCCAAGTTTGCTGTACGGCGGCTTTGCCTCAACATGCCTATATCTACGGCGGTGCATCCTTTACAGGGGTATTGGGCAATGTGTTGAATGCTCGATCATAACGGCGCTAATTATTCCCGTATCTTTATTATTTACCTACTATGCGACTAAATTTAGCTAGTAGTTGGCACCACCGAAGGCGCCTTCCAGACACCATTGCCTTGCGGGAGCCCTGCTTAGTCCAGGCGAACTAGTTCCATTTCCCGAAAGTGTGCCGTACGGCGGCTTTGCCTCAACATGTCTATATCTACGGCAGTGCACTCTTTACAGGGGTATCTTGCAACGTAAAAAATTCCTTTCTTGTGTTTGCCTTTTAGATATGCATATCAATGAACTCAGCCGTTACCGCCGAACGAATAAATGCTTCGATGTATTGGCGCTAATTACGCCCGTATTTTTATTTTACCTATTCTGCAACCAATTTTCGCTCATCGTGGGCACTGCCTCGATCGAGCCCTGCTTAGTCCAAGCGAACTCGCTCCATTTCCGGAAAGTGTGTCGTACGGCGGCTTTGCCTGAACATGTCTATATCTACAGCGGTGCACCTTTTACAGGGGTATTGTGCAATGTAAAAAATTCCTTTGTTGTGTTTGCCTTTTAGATACGCATATCAATTAACTCAGCCATTACCGCAGCACGATCAAATTCTCCATTATATTGGCGCTAATTACGCCCGTATCCTTGATTTTACTTATTCTGCAACTAAGTTTCGCTAATTGTGGGCACTGCTTCGAGCGAGCCCTCCTCCAGAACACAGACGTAGCCAAGCAAGTGCGCGTACCATGTCGTACACGTTGTTCAGTGCCCTACCACTAATAAGCAAAACCTATTCCACGGCTTCGAGCGCGCAGTTTAGTTAAGTTGCAATAGGTGTACCCTCCTCGACTAAGATCCAGGCGAAACTCCTTCCTAAGTGAACTAGGCGCGTCAGTAATGTGCAAATATCCAACAAGTGCGCCACGAAGTGGTTGGATTAAACTTTCAAACGGCATCTTTCAACCACCGCCACTTAGAGGAAAGTCTAGGTAGCGTTGAGCGAAGCGGAGAAAGATAAAATAGGCGAAGCTTTTCAGAGTACGATGGTAAATGAAGCGCACTGGGTTGGCAGTTGCTACGGGTTGTGTGTGCGCTATGGCGGTATCGGGTTCTTTTCGTGATCGACTTGCCGAGCGCCGTGCAAAAAAGGATGTAGCAGCAATGCAAGCGCCGGTAGACCAACTGCGAGTTGACTGACCCCGAAGTCATCGCTTATGCTGATCGCTTTCAAGATACGGCACGGGCCACTGCGCAAACTACGCAGTTGCTACCTGGGTACAAGCGCCCCCCCCCCCCCCCCCAAAAAAAAAACATCGCTAATCCGTCATCCTCAGATTGAGATAAGACAAATGAATAGCTGATTTGACCATTAATTTTTTGCTATTACAAGGAAAATGAGCAACAGGGGCGAATTAGAATTGATGCGGGTGGTCTAGGTATGCTATGGGTGCTGCCATGTCGCTACACGAGCATACATATCAGTCTGCCACTGTAGAGAGCGGTATGAGATACAAATGCGCAGTAGACCTAATGTGTCACGTATTACTGTAACGTATACCGTATCACGCAAAGCTCAAGCTGTTTAATGTCGCAATGTGAACAATGTCGCGCCGATGACGTGTTTCCATAATGTGGACAGATGCTGCCACAAATCACCGAAGGTCTCTTTTTTTTGGATTTAGCGTAAGTGCGAAAGCTGTGGTGTATACAATCAAGAGGAGTTTGCAGGACGGAACTTTGGTTATAATTTTTCTCTTGTTTCTTCTTAGATGGACGCCGTTGATCTCATAGCCAGCGTCTCGGCGCCTAACGTAATCTTCACCTTGACACTTAGTCTACGCATTGACACGTTCACTCACGTCCGCATGTCTGATATAGGCACCAATGACGTCGGACTCGTCCTCTCCCACGATCACTCGACTGGCTATTACGACAGGGTAAGTGCATGTAGAAAACAAGAATCATATTTCCGATGTCTACGCAAATTGCAAGTCTGTGGCAGCCAGAAGCTTGCCTATCTTGCGGCTTTCTTGTTTCGATCCCTAAACTTCCAAGTTTCATTGCTAAAATCTACGCCGGTGAATTGGCGCGATTAGTATCCATGCCGTGCGCTTCAACGAATGTGACCATAAAGTGTGAGCGGGATTGGGGACACCGTCCAAATTGCAGAATGCTATAAGGCTCACGAGGCTGAAAATAAGCATCAATTGGTTATATTTACTGCGCAAAACACAAAGAGGAGCATGGCCAAAATATTAGTACATCCTGCGCTGTCAATATCAGCAGATACGTTATAGTGTACATGGCATGTATGAAAAATACCGCCGGAATGCCTGCTAAGACATGAAAGACAATCTTTTGTTGACGACTGACATGAGCAGAAGTGTACACAAAGGCTGTTAAAAACTTCGACAAGACCGTATAGCAGCGGATTGCGTTTGCTCTACCAAGGCTTATTAAAATTTAATCATTATGGAACTAATAATTTGACGACACCCCTTTAAGGGCTCGTACCCGAAGAACGCCAGATCTACTCGGTTCCTGCAAAGTTTCATTGCAACATCTCTGCTCTCCTGCTTGTAGCGATAGCTTTAAAGTCACCTGCGTGCTCGAGGGCCGTTAATGAGTTGGAGACCTAACACTACTCCGTGCGCGTTCATATGAGGGGCCAAAACAGTTCACCCCGACAAAAGAGGATGCGACTTCGCTAGAAGTTCCCTTAACATATTATCACACGCAATTGTCTTGCATTTTCACGGTGACCACTTTTCACCAAATTGTCACTGTTGTCGAATTGTCGCTCGGCGGAGAAGCGCCTATTCTATGGAAAAATGCTTGAATGTTATCACTGGATCCTCTTGCGCAACAGCGCAACAGTCTTTATCGTCTCATCAGATTGCGCGCGCGATGCTAAAGCTGTTGTACATTCCGGAGTGTAAGCGAGCATGAGAACTCATTCAGGAATGTACCGTGAAGCACGGGAAAATAGTGGATGGACTGTACCCGTGAGATCATGTACCGATTTGACAAAGATTTTTCATCGTAAGTGCTATTTGCCATTCGCTGGTCACCTTCGTGAATCAGGATTGGTGGAACTTTTCTCTTAACAACAATTGTAGCGTAAGTATATTTTTGTGAATACGAGTTCAGATTCGACGACGATCGACCATGCTTGCGGCATGCGTTGATTACAGTGTTGCTGCTCCTTGAGAAGCACAAGCTTGCTCAATAAAGGATAAGATTGTTTGCACACTTCGGCAGCGCCTGATCGGCTGTTTCTATTTCGTCATAGCTTGTGGGCGGTGCAGTGCATAAACGTAAACATTTCATAAGGTTACGCTTGTGAACTTTGTGTTGGGGAAACAAATATTGCATGAGGCCTGCACGCTTATTTTTAGTCCAGTGTAGCTTGCCTTTCTGGGCAAAAGTTCGCCGAATAAAAAGTTACATTCGTAACACACAATGTCGCACAATCTGGCTGGAAAAAGGAGACAAACGGCGTTCTTTCTGCCTCCATTTTTCAATGGGTATTATACTCTGCACCAAAGTACGTCGCATTAACTATGCACCAACTCGACCAACATAGTAATGGGATAATAGACGACGTGAAAATTGGTGCGCGCCCTGTTTCTTTCGGCCGAATTTGGTTGGAAACAAGGTATATCCGTGCTATCCCTGCCAGTGACATTTGACCACTTCTCGGTCAGCTGAGTTGGGTTGAGTTGCTTGTGTTTCACGACATTACAATAACATAGCCTTGAACGCGTGGTATTCACCAGTGGTCACTCGTTTATGCCGCATCAAGGTTAAAAAGAAGCGCATTGGCGGCAATCTATCATGACTTTTTTTTCGTTTCTTAAACAATGGTGAAATGTCCAGAATAGCACCTTCGGTTGAAAAATAACTTTCTCTCACTCGCGCAAGGTAGTTTTGCGAACGGTCCTTACGATGCTCTAAACGTTTCGTCACCAAATGAATACCCATACTAGCAATTTGACGAAAACTGAAATCCTATATCCGCTCTTACAAGTAAGCGGGGCTGGTCATTATGGCCTACGCAGTGATTATGACGCTCTGGTGCCGATCGCGCTAGGTCAGGAGTTCCCTGCATGCCTAATTAACCGCATTCGGAAGGGGGCAGAAGGCAAGAATGTTTGTGTGTGTGTGTAGCCTTGGCTTCACGTTAAAGTAATCGAGACGGTTAAAAATGAAGCGTCCATACCGTCTACCACGGTGTCTTTAATAATAATTTGTTACTTTGACGCGTAAGCCAAACAAGCGATAGTGTGCAGAAAATAAAGCCTGTGGCCCTAAAGTTCATTATTTCAATGTATGACAAAACTGGGGGGGAGTCTGTCGCTGACTTACTCATAAAGACAGAAATCCTGGAACTTGGTACAGGAAGAAAAACAGCCAGAATAATGTTTATATCAATTGTGCAATGGTATAATAAATTATGAGGCGAAGATGGGATTGTACCATCCCCGTGGATTCTCGCTCCGTCGAAATAGTTCTAACAGTTTTTATGCCTTACTCACCTAGAATTGCTCTTTAAATATTCTTTTCTTGCGAAAACGATCGTAGACTAGAACGATATGATACCGGAGGCATTTTTCGCGTAGATTTTGTTGGCGTGTTTGAAAACACTTGAATATGTGACTTGTTGCGGTTTGGGCAAATATATTTTGCTTTTTTATGGTATGGTATTGTGTTGTAAATCTGTGGAGAAAAGTGTGCGGAACGCCGCTGTGCCGAAAAATTGGCATTTATTTGTAGTTAAGCCGTACAAGCTGAAGTTGACGAGTGCGCTGGAGACTTTGCATTGAACTGAACTGAATTGTGGGGTCTTACGTTCCAAAACCAAGATATGATTATGAGGCACACAATAGTGGGGGACTCCGGATTAATTTAGACCACCAGAGGATCTTTAACGTGCCCCCAACGCATGGGACACGGGCGTCTTTGCATTACGCACGCATCGAAATGTAATCGCGGCGGCCGGGATTTCATGCCTCGACCACGTCCTTAGCAGCCCAACACAGTAGCCGCTAAGCCCCCACGGCGGGTGTGGAAAGTTTGCAATACCAATTTTGGACTGCACTCCTCAATCTCGATTCGCATTTTTGTGCGGAGAAGAAAATCAGCTTTGTCGCGTAATCCCTGGTCTATAAACTTTTTGCCCGGTGGTAGCGCATTTCTTTCTTAATCTGTAACCGCCCGAATGGGCTTACTGTATTGGTAATGAATTCTGGTCCTGCATAGCATCTGTGACTGCCTTCGGTCTTTCAGGAATGCGAAGACTTTTTCCAGCACGACTCAAGAGGTACATCCCCAGTGTACTTTGGTGAAGGCGACTGCATGTTTGCCCCGAAGCACGGCAGCGACAGCGTGGTGTCTTTCGAAACGCCCGAGACCGTACGACACAAGGTAGGCAGGCATTCGCATTCGCACCGGCATTCGCTGCGCTTTTAAAACGGCTTAACTCAGGTAGCATGGACTGCGACTGAAACATCGCTCTGTACTCAACATTCTTAAAAAAAGATAAAAGGTCTCCTTAACGTACTTCACAGCAAACTTTGCGAATGCATCTCTCGAAACTGCTGTCATCCTCAGAATGCGTTCCAAGTGGATGTTGCTTTCGAAGTCACCGGCTAAAATTCGTAACTTGAAATTTTCACTATAGAGTAATTTGTTTAAAAGTGAATCAAACGACAGTTTGTTATTATTTGAGCATTTATTTTGATTTCTCGTGCGAATAATGACCACCCCTCGGAGTTAACCAGCTCGAGAAGTAGAATTGTTCCATACGTCACCAAGGATCTACAAAAAATTATGTTAACAATAAAAAAAAATAATACCTCGTACATTCTGCCGTTGCTAAATTTTGTCCCGGTTTACACATGTGCGTGAAGCGTGAATCACAAGTGATGGGAAGGATCCTTTTTTTTTTGCCACGCACCCTCCTGCGGTATTGTAATCCTTTCAATTTCCATGGTTGGCACCAAACCGCTTCCTTACTAAGTTCTAAATGTGGACATTCCCGTACTTTCTTTCCGCGTAGTCTGTGCCATTTAAAAGTTCTTTCTAGACACAGCGTTACTTGAATAGAGTGCATATTTTGATGCCGAGCTTTATTTCGGATTGAACCTTGTGGTACGTGTACCCAACAAAATTTAATACCTTCCTTGGTGTTAGGTAAAGGCTATCGCTGGGCGAACACTCGAGTCTTGAGGCCATTGTTTTCCTAAAGCAAAAGACTACGACATCAGTTATTTGAACAAGCAGTTGTCACGACTATAGTGCGTGCATTTCACTCTGCGCAGGTGGTCGCCGCCTATCGTCACTTGGGCTACGGGAAGACCAGCCAGTACATCATAGGCTGGAGCGTCTACAATGTCACTCACGGAATGGCGCCTCAGTCGTGCAACGGAACCAACAACCGGATCAATCAAATCCGCAAAGTGATCGACGACAACAAATAATCGGCGCCCGGGGATTTCGTGGGTCTGCTTTGGGATTTTGTGCTTGAGAATGTCGCTGCTGTTCATGGATTATCAACGAGGGACAGTTCCAAAAGCTGTCTTCCTAGACTGTCGTGACTGGCAACTTGCTTTGAGCCTAAAGCTGCTCCTAAAAAAACACCCCATCTCCTGCGAAGAGCAGATGACTTGTTGTTTTAGGTCCTTGGTTCGACGTTTATATCTCAATACTTTAGCGTCAGTACACAAGCACCAAGGCACGCGCCAATAAAACCCCAAGAGATGCATTCACTTATTTCGCTGCGCCAGGTCGCTTGTTCGATCCCCGCCATGACAGCCTTCTTCCGATGAAGGTGGTATGCAAAAACGATAGTGTTCCGTGTATAGGATGCACATAAAAGAGCCTCAAGTGATCAACGTTATTCTAGTCCCCCTAATGCTGCATGCCTCAACCATATCTCAGGTTTGGCACATAAAACCCCAGAATTAGTTTTTTTCTGCTTTACGTTGATCAGCCAGAATTAAGTTTAATGGTATTCTCGACAGAGTTCTCTATTCAATTACGTGTACAATGGGACGCGCTTTTTCTAGCCCCTAACGCCTTCTTTTTGGATTAGTCAGACCTGCGGCACTTCCCACCAAAGTATAATGTGAACCGTTAACGAAAGAACACATTTAGACCATGCACCGTCAATGTATATTGCATTTGATTCGTGCCGGAAGGAGGCTTGCTGGCACACTGTCGTTTAAGCAGCGCTGGTACAGGGAACCTGCAGTGCAGCTTACGCGCGACTTCTGCACCATCTGCAAGAGAAACTCTGGGCGGCCAGCGCGGCCATTTGTCAATAGGTACTTTGCGCTGAAGCTTTTCAAAGTTGACAGCGGCGCCGGAACAAGCAGCTTAATGAATGGCGCAAGCGAAACGGGAGATATGCTGTATACATTTCCGATGACACTTTCGATCGCTTATCACGAGGCAAGACTGTCTGAGTTGTGACATTGTCGAAGCGCGCATGGTCTGCACATGACTGCACACGTTCCCGATCGATATCAGAAGATTGTGAGCTTGATTTCGCCAAAGCGCAGTTCATAACACTGAGACGAGTGAGGACAAGTGAGCCACTGTCGTTTTGAATAGCGTATCATTCCCATCACCTCTCTCGTGGGCGGTGTCGGCGATATTGGGACAAAAAAGGAAAACGTCGTAGGGCCCTCTGAACAGTGCACGGTGCCTATTGGCGAAGGTGCAACTACTAGCTCCAAACCATGAAGCCTGTTATTTGGTTGCCTTCTCTCGTCATCGTCACCCATCATGTGCCTCTTTCTTCCCTCTTTCTTTCCCTCTTCCCCTTCCCCCAACGCCGAGTAGCTGGCTAGAGGAAGTTACCTTAGGCCGACCTCTCTGCATTTCCCATCATTAAACTTCTCTCTCTCTCTCTCTGTCTCTCTTGGTTGCCTTGCGTTATGAAAATGTCTCTGTTAAAAAGGGTTAATGGACTCATATGTGTATGCTCATGACCTTCAGACAATGCCATGCGATGAACGTCAATCGCGACGCGGCTAACTGCACAATTGCGCGCCTGAATGCTGCGTGAATGGTGCGTGCCATGGTCATCGCGACGAAATAGCTGGCGCGGGCGAAATTTGTCAAGCTGCACTTCGATCGGAAGATGGGCAGTGAGCAAAGAGGGCTGCTGGATCTTTTAGCAGCGTGCCATCACGCTTTGGCCAGTTTAATCCGGCTTAGTACTACCAGGCAGCGCGGATGGTGTACAACGGACCTTGTGCTTGCGTTTTGCTAAATGTAGTCTTAGTTTTGTACGTAGTGTATTAGGTACTCCTCTACCGATAGACAGTAAATCTACCCGAGAGAAAAAGAATGATTTTCTATTTTCCATGCCCGTCAAAGGATCCAATAATGACTACTACAGTCTGAGTTCTTCTGTCAAGATTATCGTTGTCGCGCACAACAGCGTTGGGATCCCCGCACACTTTCATGTAGTTATCAAACTTTTACCTCTTGCTGAATTGGTTCGCCATAGGCGTGACAGGCCTGACTTCACAAGTGCTACAGAGAATGATGATAATGTTACGGTACGACTGGTACGTCAAGTACGTGTACAGAAGAACTGTTATGTCAAGTAGCTAGGAGTAAACATTATTCAACACACTACCCCTAACGTTCCTATCTAAAGTGTTTGTGATATTGGTCTTACCGTGGTGTTGAACATCGTCTATCAACAGCAACAAAAGAAGAAGAAAAAACCTATCGACAGTAAATATAGACACGATTACGGGCGCAGGAAGGATATCTAACATTTTTTTGCCACTTCATAAACATTTAGCCCGCTAAGAAGTCCATTCATGTGAAGGGGATTCTGTTTGCAGCATGTTCTGAGCCGATAGTGTATGGACCGCTCCACTTCAAGTACGTGTTGAAATACGGCCTCCACTGCTTCCAGAAGTCAGCCTTCTCTTTTTAACGTAGAGCGTCCTCAAAATCGGCCAGAGTATGTCGCTCGGTAAAACCGTATGTAACGAAATCATGTTAAGCATTATCAGGTAATGTTTTTTTTTACTGTATTACACACACGCCTTATTTTGGTATTCTGTAGAGGAAAGAAGCCATTACTCGATCATGCATGTATCGCGTACAGAGATTGCACCGCTGCAGCAGCACGCATGGCCCAATCAAAGCTAAATTTAGCATTTTTGTCGGTGTTCAGAGAGGCTGCACAGAACATACTTTCTTAGGAGGCCGACGTACACTTTGGGCGTAGATTGCGTTGAGTGCTCGTCCTTTCGTCGGACGCCAAGCCCGTCGGCCAGCGCTGTTGCGCGAAAACAACTAAGTAAACAAGTATCTGACGGTCGCTACTATTACTTTTGACTGCACAGGTTAAGAAACAATAAAACTACCCGCGTCACCTAATTCAGGCAAACGTCGACATGCAACACAACACATGTGAGGGGGGCGTATTGTAACAGGTGAACTTTACGAGCGCGCCTTTCCACGCACTCCAAGAGTTGCATGGCATTGCAAGTGATAGCGGCGTCAACGCCCACCGCTATCGATGGGCGCTCTCACGGTGGGCCCTGAAAAAAGGTATATATTGATAATGATCTAGTAAAATACAGTTGTATCTTTTCTCGCCATGCATATATAAAATGAATTAGGAATTTTATTTTCGTTGAATGAATCTAACTGCGTCTCGCTTTAAATTAAAAACGCTTTTTCAATACTTCGGCAGTACTGTTGATCCGAGATGGAGCTGTTGCACTTGACAGAGAGAAGTTTAATGATGCGAAATGCAACACTATGGCCATAGTAGGTATAATGCATCAAACTATAATCAGTGCTCTATTTCTTGCAGAAGTTTCACGCTTGTGCGGCTACGTCACCCCCGCGTTCGACACGCAGGGTCCGGAAATGGCGTGAGGAGACATGTTCGCAAAACATGTTAGCTCGGCCAGCAAAACAGAGGAACACCAAATCGCGGTTGCCAACTTTGACCACGGTGGGTCTACTACGAATAGGGAGCGAGAAAGATTGCACGTTTACGCCGTATAGGACTCCAACTATCTGTATTGTAAGATAAGCATAAGCATGTAAGATAAGCTTTCTAATGCGTGAATAGGTCTCATCCGATAATTCTTCTTCTTCTTTCTGGGGTTTTACGTGCCAAAACCAGTTCTGATTATGAGGCACGCCGTATTGGAGGGCCCCGGATTAATTTTGACCACCGGGGTTTCTTTAACATGCACTAAAACGCAAGCACACGGGCGTTTTTTTTTACAATTCGCCTCCATCGAAATGCGGCCGCCGCGGCCGGGATTCGATCCCGCGATCTCGTGCTCAGCAGTGCAACGCCTTAGCTGACTGAGCCATCGCGGCGGGTTATCCGATAATTTGGTATCGTTATGTAGACGGAAGAAGCCACTACTCGATCATGAATGTGTTGCGTGTGCAGATGGTGCCGTTGTAGCACCACGAATGACGCAATCGAAGCTAAATCCAGCCTGGTTTGCGGCTTTTACAGAGACGTCGCTCGGTAGTACGTTTGTCTATCCTAGCATGAGTGGTAGTGTTTGACAGAGCTTATAATGTCTTAGGAGGTAAAACTTATCGAACTCATTCTGGTGCTGACTATAGGAGTTATAAGGCCTACAAGTGCGCAATTTGTTGCCGAAATTTCATGCTCACCCGGCTATGCGCACGACGTTGGACATGGACGGTCCAGATATGGCGCGAAGAGACTTGAACAGCAGGTTAAAGGTATAGCCAACCCCCTTGCCCACGGTGTAACGTGTCCGTTTTCATAGGGAGAGCAAGCGCAGGAGTCAAGCGCATTTCTTTACCCTGATGTCCAAATACCGTATGGACAACAAACGGGCCCATACGGGAGCGAGCAGGATTGGAAAATTAGACCATACGACCCCAACTAGCTGTAAGAGGTTAAGAATGTGAGCTGTCTAACGCCTGAGTAAATGTAACTTATGCATTTGGCTACTTCGTGTTTGTACTCTAGTGTCCATAGACCATCGGCTGCGCACAAGAAGTTTCACGTACCCCACCGCGGCTGCCTGCAGTCTAGCCAATACTTTTTTGAGAATGTGTGCAATCATATGAACGAGCAGTGGTTACGAAAATCAATGAATAATGTTTGTCTATTTGGCGCACTATATAACAGACCTATACACTAAAAACTTCTCCTGCAGCAGGATTACTTTAATTGAATTTCATCGGCATCTCGCACCGCTATCTGCAGTTTGCACTTCTAGTACGATAAGTTGCGAGATCATGAAAATTAATGTTTAAAATTATAGCCAGTTCATTCAACGTAAAGATATCGTGTTGATAAGTCGTCACGACACTTCATAGAGAGCGGCAACGTAAGAAGCAAGGGCGAAGTTAGTAAATCAATATTTGTGGCACGTTAGGAGGCGGCCCATAAGCAAGGCCCCCACAAATATTTCGCACATTTACTAGCAACAGAACAGGTCGGCGACGTTAACAGCTGCAGGCAGACATTTGTCTATTGTCACTGTTTACGTGTCTGGCGCGCGTTGGGGCGCCACATCCCTCTTCATCCCAGCATGGAGTTTTTTCTTGGTGCTGTGTTTCCTGCGCGAGCGGGAGATATGATGGCGTGTTCTGGTCTTGGTATCTTTCACAAACGACTTGTCAGCCGCCTCATGGCTGCTACCGTCATTACTATGTACATCCGTTGGACTAGGACGGTTTTTCTCGGCTTCCGGCAACGCAGCCTTGGATTCTGTCAGCAGCTTGGGGCCGCTGCATCGGGAAAGGCGCTTCTTCCGTCAGTGGAGCACCACGCGGCGTGTACATGCCGTAGCTCGTCTCTGGTAGCCAATGGACGAGGATGAGGCTAGCGAACATCAAGAAGCCAAGTATGAAGTAGGTCAAATCTTCGCGGCCAGAGTATCGCAAGAGATCTAACACTGAAGCCATCATGGCGCCCAGGCGGCCAAACGCGTACGCGACGCACATTATTACGCAGCGGACGGTCGTAGGGAATATCTCGGCAATGCAAATGTAGATGGCTTGGACGGCCACAAGAGCGCAGTCCCTCGCGATGATCAAGAGGACGTCGGAGAGGAGAGTAGGACCCGCGTCAATCGCCACGCTCCGCGCAGTGCAGATGCCGCCCAAGAGCGGTAGCAGGAACATTAGCACCTGCTTTCGTCCAAATGTTCTCATAGCGAGGTACATTATTCCGTAGCAGGGCAGCGACAGGCACAGGAAGGTCACCTTCATTTCGGGTGATTTGTGGTGAATGCTCACCCACGAGGTGATGTAGAAGGCGAGCATGATGGAGAAGGAGGTGCAGAACACAATGGCCGCCCTGGTGCGCACGATTCCGGGAGTGACGAGGCTCATCAGCGATATCCGCGCGTCGCTCTGCTGGCGATTGCCAAGCTGGGCGAGCAGTTGGCGCACAGAGTCTAGCGCCCTCTCCTGCTCGACGCCGTTGATAGCCGCGGCCCGCATCATGACAGCCTCGGCTTTCTGCAGTCGGGAGTGGGAGAGGAGCCACACCGGCGACTCGAATACGAAGTAGAAAGCGGGGATCAGCAGAAATGTGGGCGACACAGCAACCGTGCGTGCCACGGACCACGGCAGGCGGAGCATGGGGAGCACGAGGAAAAACAGGTCCGTGGGGACGTCGCCAACAAAGGCCATCAGGCTAATGTACAGGGCTCGATAGCTGAGCGGCGTCACCTCGAACAACAGTATGAGGGTGACCACGAAGAGGCTGCTGACGCAGGCGGAGTTGCCGAAGCACGTGGCCAGGTACGCAGGGTATGAGTCGGCGCAGCAGCTCCCCACCGTTGTGGCGACCAACGCGGTAACGGCCGCGGCGATGACAGGCTGGCGGCCGACGGTGTCCGCAACGTACCCAGCCACGGGAACCACGACCAGAGCTCCGCTCATGTAGACAGTGTTGCCCAGGACCAGGAGCCAGCGACGGTGGCACACAATGTCCCAGAAGCTACGCGCCGTAGTCCCGGCTGTCTCCTGGTCGTAGTCCCAGGCTGTGCAGCGGACCTCTTCGACGGTCGTCTCGTTGGCAGTGACGCGTGTGAGAGAGTAGAAGAAGCAGTGGCTGTAGCGGCCCTCCGCATCGGTAGGTATGCCGAGGCTCTTCCATTCCTCGACGGAAAGATTGACGAACGCGGCCGGGGGCTTGCACCAGTGGTCCACGGGGCCCGTGATCAGCACGAGAGCGCTAGAGTGGCAGTGCAACGCCGCCAACGTGGCGATGCAGAAGAACAGAGTGCCCCGCTGATAGTTGCCGTGACCGTACGGCGCATGGCAGGGATTCTGGAGGCGCTCTTCACTGTTAGAGTGCTGCGTGTCTTGCGGTCGGGTAGCTACGGTGGAATATCGGGTGAAGGTCATCTCCGTATGTCCCACAACGGTAGGCATGGTACCAGGGAAACCTGCGGCCGATATGCAATCACAGTCGTTCGCGTAACAATATTATTTTGGAGAAAGGGGCCCAGAACAAGAATCTCAAGGTATTGCGGTGCGAACGGCTCGCGGCATAAGCTTCTTCTGTTTTTTCCTGGAACAGCTCGCGGAAAGCATTGAGGTTCAAACAGTGGAAAAGGCGGTTCAAGTCGCAATCAGAGCACATTTTTTCCCTCAATGACGGGAAACTGGGATGCACCTTCGTAAAACACTTTTTTTATTTGCTTTTGCGCCTACTAGTGTGTAAAGTCTTAAGAACGACAGCTGTGGCATGCACTGACCAGAGTTGTTACTGACTGGCAATAGACCGATTTCACAAATTTGAACTAGGCACTGCTGGCGCAGCGCTCGCTGGTAGTAGTGGCCCTTAGTGGTCTGAAGACAAACTATGGTAGGAAGCATGGTGAGTGAGACTAAATGAAAAGTCTGGATTAAGGAAGAATACGGCTGGCCTGCGGCCTAAGTGAGAAGCGGGGTGTTATTGGAAGAAAGAAGGGGGTGAGAGGCCCATGAGGGTTCGTCTGAGACTTGCTTTATGACGTCAGATTCGCAATTAAACTCCACGGGCAGAGCAGTGTTTTCTGGGCGCGCTTGGAATTGCGAGTATGTGGGTGTGTGCCCGTATTAATACCACCGAATTGGGTATGTGTCAAGAAGTGGATCATCATCATCATAATTAACGTAAAAGAGCCTTCATACAGAAGAAGGCTTGGCATCATTCCTCCAGAGTGGTGTCTTTCATCATCATCATCATCAGCCTGTATTTATGTCTACTGCAGGACGATTGCCTCTCCCTGCGATCTCCAATTACCCCTGTCTTCGGGTAGCTGATTCCAACTTGTGCCTGCAAATTTCCTAACTTAATCACCCCACCTAGTTTTCTGCCGTCCTCGACTGCGCTCCCCTTCTCTTTGTATTCATTCTGTAACTCTAATGATCGACCAGTTATCCATCCTGTGTATAACATGGCCTGCCCAGCTCATCGAAAACAGTGTCATCTGCCGCGGCGCCACCAGTCGGGGACTGTTCTCTGAGATCGCCATAAAAAATGCGTCAGAAAAGCGCTTGGAACGCCGTCGCCCGTGGAAGCCGACACGTCCCATCCCCGTCAGCTAGCACCATTCGGCCCAGCCAAGCGGCCGGCAATGCTACTACGGCTCTAACGTTCGCTTCCATTGCAGCCCGTCTGACGCGGCAGGCCGCCCGTTCATTTTACAGCGAAGCTGTCTTTGGCTAAGATCCGGGATTTTATGGCGTCCGCGCAGAAAAACTCTCGCCTAAAACTCTTCCCTTAAAGCGAGAGTGAAAGTGTCAACAACAAAAGCGAACGCATATCGCCACTCGCGTCCGCGCTCGGTTTAACGGCCACCTGTGTGTAAAACGATGTGTCTCTGTGAATGTATGACGTAGTGCGCGACGTATGTGCGTCTGATAAGGCGATCAATGGAAAGAGTTGGCGCTCCTCAGCGCAATCGCGCGAACACGCTCGTGCCACTGCTCACGCGCTCGTTGTCTTCCACATCTGGCTGCGTTGTCGCTCATCACCAGCGTAGAATTTCACTACTGCCGCCATAATGGGGAGGTCGCGTTTACAGGGGTATGTCCGTCTTACGTGCCGGACAGATTTAATGACAGAGGTATTAGGCGAATGTGTATGGATACTTATGGTAACGATGACCACCGATCAAGACAATAAATACCTGCATGTTCGTACCTTTGTTCATATTCCTGTGTTACCTCTGATTGGTGCGCTAAACAGTTTCGCTGGTCCACCACCTACACAGAGTGGAATGTCTCATGATATTTTTAGATGCGAAGCATCTTATGGTCGGGGCTATTTCACTCCCTCCCTCCCTCCGCCGTGCGTTGTCCACACCCCTACTGCGCATGCGCATCCTCCTCCCCCTACTCTCCTTGTCTCATCTCCTCTCGGCATTCCTCCTCTCCTCTCCGGATTGCGCAACGAATGCCAACACCTGCGGCTCCGCGCGCGATAATGCGAAGCAGCTTAGGTTAGAGGCGCGACGGTCGGCGCCCCAGAGAGAGAGAGAGAGAGAGAGAGAGAGAGAGAGAAAACATTTATTTAGACCATCGAGGTCGTTGATCTTGAGGACGAGTGGGTGGTGTCCTCATTCCAGGACTCCACTGGCCATGGCTGCTCGACGTACTCGCTGGACGAGAGCTTCTTGTCCCGCCAGGGTATCGCCGGTCAGCTGTACCTCCCACCGCTCAAATGACGTGTTAGGCGTATTTAAATGTTCAGGTTTGCCCCTGCACCCCCACGAGATGTGAAAGAGTGTAGGGCGTGTGTCGCCGCACCAGGGGCATATGCCGCGATATGTTTGTGGGTATATTTTGCTGTATTTGTGTAGGTTTGGGAATGTGTTTGTTTGGATAAGTCTGAGGGCTATTGCGTCTTCAGTGCTGAGCTTTTTGTGAGGGGGAGGATAAACCCTGCAGTTGAGTCGCTAGATCTCGAGTCGGTCGCAGTAATTTGATGGCAGGGGCACGAAGGTAAAGGGTGGGGATTGATGAGACGATTGGTTTTGCCCCGCTCGGTTGATTAGCGCTTGAGCTAATGCGTTCGCCCTTTCGTTCCCCTCCAGTCCCGCGTGGCCCGGCGTGACCGTGATTTGATGGGATTCTTGCAGCCTCGGGCCTAGAATCTGAGCCACCAGCACCAGTGTTTGCCCGTTGGTAAAGTTACGGCAGGCCTGTTGCGAGTCAGTAACGACATGAACTTCCCTGCCCACCCTGTCATGTTGCTTTATTACTAGCGCCGCGGCTATGGTCTCAGCCGCAGCTGGGGTCTCTGCCCTGACGGAGGCCGCGAGGGTCAAGGAGTTGTCTCTCCCGTTCACTGCGGCTACCGCGAAGAGCCCCCCTGCAGGGTACGCCGCCACGTCCACGTACATACGTTACGTACGGGTCACCCTTGAATTGTCGGCGCTGTCTGTCGACCCGCGCTAGGGAGCCTACATGCAACGCCATTGCATGTAGGCTCCCTAACCCGCGCCTTGCGTCGTCCTTCGTGGAGTTCATGACTCATGTGCTTTGGTATGGGGTTCGCCTTGATCTTGCTTCTGACCTCAGGCGGGAGTGATCGTTGCCTATCGAGGGCACGAAGCTCCGTTGCCGTTCCGGTCCGGTGGAGGATGGCTCTGCCCACCGCCGTGTTCTGTAGTCTGGCTTCTTGTGAAGCCATAACCACGTCCGACAGCTCAGAGAAGATGTTGTGGATCCCGAGAGCCGCTAACTTCTCGTTTGAGGTGGTAACAGGGACCCCCAGGGCCGTTTTGTACTCGCCTCTGATGATGGCATCGACTTGTTCTTGGTCGCGTTTGGTTTGCGAGTCGTAGTGATACGGCATGCTGTACGTTATTCTGCTAATCACCAGAGCCTGGACGAGGCGGAGCGTGTCCTCTTCTCGCATGCCCTTGCGGCTTCTTGTTATTCGTTTGATAATCCGCGAGATTGCCCCAGAGGCACTGGCAACAGTCACCAACGCCGCGCGCGTTCGGTGCGAACGCGGGCAAAACGCCGACGGCGTCGACAACAGTTCTGCGCGTTGCTGGTGCTGCTGCATGTCCAAGCTTATAAAGCTAATAAAACTACCTTGAGTCGACCACATGGCTGCTTCGCATAGCTACTCAGGGTTCCCCTACGGGAAGATTGTGTAATTTTTTAGGGACGAAGCTCCTTAGGGTGTGGGTCTGTCCCTCCTCTGTAGTATGTAGTAGTAGTAGTCGTCGTCGTAGTAGTAGTAGGCAGCCACTTCTGCTTTTATGAAAAAAAAAAGTTGCAGTGGCTTAGCTCGGCTATGCCAGGATATACGTAGCGTTAGCAAAGGTTCAGCTGATTATTCTTAGCTTTCCTGGTTGTCTAGATTGTCAAGGATTAGCTTGATTGTAATGCTTACTGCTGCTCCAATGACACACACGCGGTATACGTATTATGTGGCACATGTATATAGCCTTCTTCTGTTCATTCCTCCTACGCTCAACCGCTAATTGCCAGGCAACTACTTCGGGATCCGATGAGCCAAGCTTCTCCGTTCTTCTGCGCTGTTGAGCAGCATTTGCGCTCTCCTTCTCCATGGCTATACCACACGGGCAAACGCCAGTCAGAAGCGCAGCGGCTCCAGCGCAGTGTCAGACGGTGACTGCACAGCGAGCGCGCGCCGGCGCCAGTGCGTCTACCACGGCTACGACGTCACTCCTCTGGAATGCGCAGACCGGCGGCGGTGAGTCGCGCGCGGCGGCGGCGGAGTGCGCGAGAGGTACCGGCTAGAGTGTACTAGAATATGGTCGAGTGGGACGAGCGGCTGGGGCGGCGCATGCTTTGCAGTGAGGCGCCCGACGTGGATAAATACTGTGGCGGCGCTGCGATCGAACTGGATTGGGCCACATCAAGGTCGCGCCGTTGGAAACTGCTGGCGATACTGCTCGGCAGGGTCATTCGCACTACTTCGCGCGCCGGTATTTGCGTTAAGACCTCTCAAATGGTATTCATAATCGAATATGACATGTATATATGTCTTAAGAATAAATGCCTTTCTTTCTCTTCATTTTATTTTTTAATGCCGCTCGGTGATGCGCGTGCATTGTGGCCGCAGTGTCGGCTTTCATTCTACTATGTTATTGTACGGTTCCCTTTGGAGAACAAATATTTTTCTCGTTCTTCAAGCAGCATGTATCTCTCGTGTGTATTGTTCCGCATATAGTTTTCCATCAGTAGGTCTTGCGAAACGCAAACGGAGAAACATATGTAACCTTCCTGCTTGCCGCTTCAAACAAGTAAAGCATATCTGCCCCATCCGGTACCTTGTACTCAGATTTCTTTCTTCTTTTGGTTTTTTTACGTGCCAAAACCAGTTCTGATTATAAGGTACGCCATAGTGGAGGGCTCCGGATTAATTTTGACCACCTGGGGTTCATTAACGTCCACTACAACGCAAGCACACGGGCTTCTTGCATTTCGCCTCCACCGATTCCACCGGCCGGGATTCGATTCCGCGACCTCGTCCTCAGCAGCGCAACGCCTTAGCTAACTGAGCCCCCGCGGCTGGTACTCAGATTTACGGGAAGCATTGTTATTGAAAAAAAAAAAAAAACTGCAGCGCAACATTTTATTCAAATTTCCGCCTTACTCGCGTAACAGAATGCGGAGTAATTGGTACGGGGTCCTTTATCGCGGTCGGTGTTATTCTGGAAATTCATTTCAAGTGGATGCGTTTTGCAACCTCAGCGGCTACAATTCGTAAATTGCAATATGTGTCCTAAAGTAATTAACTAAGAAGCTCATTAATCAATTTTGTTAATAAGTTGAATAGGTGTTTCGATTTCTCGTGCTACTAATGTCCGCCTCTTCGAATAACCCAGCTCATCAATGAGAATTGTGCTAACTGCCACAGGAGATTTTTAAAAATTCCCTAAACCTTAATTTCGAACACCCGGTATAGTGGATACGGCGTTGCGCTGCTAAACTGGAGCTCGCGGGTTCAGTCCGTCGTGGAATTCGATGGGAACAAATGGAAAACACTCGTGTACTTCTATTTAGGTGCACGTTAAAAAGCCCCAGGTGGGGAAATCTAAACCGGGTGCCTCATACTCATATCGTGGTTTTGCCACATAAAACCCACAAATTTGTTTGAACTATAAAATAAAAAGAAAGGTGGCTGCGTTCTTCGTCTTTTTTCTAGTAGTGTAAACAAACTAAATTATTCTCGAGTCTCATTTCCGAGAAAAACATGTTACGCTTATCCTATATTTCATACATAAATGTAATGCCATTCCCAAATGTCTGTCCGCTCAACTAAGCAGCTTGTATATTATAAACGGCTGCTTTCAGTTATTATTGCGATAGCAATTATATGGACACTCAAAAGCAGATTTCTGCCGTCGGCGTCGCCGTCGCCGTCGCCGTGAGGTTCCGTATGACGTCATTTGGAGAAGAAATCGTCGTCGCGCGCCGAACGCTGTATGTGCGAGTGAAAGGGCACGAGGGGCGCGTCTTTCACGGGGAGTGAACGCACGGCGGAGAACAAACGCGCGTTCTGCGCCGTGCTCGCTTAAGGGCTGCAGAAGTAGGCGTCTCTTTCCTCCTTTACAATCACCATATATGTAGAGCAAACGCGCCTTCTTCCGACGCGCGAGAGGCCGTGGGGGAGGGAAGGGAGGCGACGTTTAGCTGCGGCACGAAGTGCCTATTTATATCAAAGGCTCCGGCAACAGTCACCAACGCCGCACGCATTTTGAGTGAACGCGGGCAAAACGCCGATGGCGTCGACAACAGTTCTGCGTGTTGCCGATGCTGCTGCATGTCCAAGTTTATACAGCTGATAAAGCTAATATTACTCCGTATAGCTCTCTACAAGTTTGCTATCGCAATTGATGCTTCGCCTTTCAGGCGAAACTGCGACAACTTTTTCAACACACTATCATAACGACAATAATGAAGCAATTAGAGAAACGGCATACCTCACATACACGTACAGATATGTGTAGATCTGCTGCGTTCGTTCAAGAAGATAAGTGTGGTACCACATGGGGCATCCAGTTTTAATGGGTAGAAAAAATGGTGAGACTGTAAAAAAAAAAAAAAAAAAAAAAAAAAAAAAAACAACTTTTCCCTGCCTGAATCAAGTTAGCAGATTTACGGGCTGCCCAAAAACGGGGCATATTTATATTGAATGACAGCTTATTACACTTATTAGCAGGGTTTATTAGCAGCTTATTAGCAGCTTATTAGCCGAACTTATTAACACCCCTGCGTTAATTCTCTCAGGAAATGCGCCTCTGCGCAACAGCCACAACTCTCCGGCAGCACAATCATTCGGAATAACAGTCCGCACTTGCATCGGTAACTCACCTTTGAGACTGCAATAGTGCTGTTATGCGTTACATTCGTACGGAAACGACTGTTCGGCGTCGTACAGCATATCAATAACACTTGCATATATATATATATATATATATATATATATATATATATATATATATATATATATATATATATGTTTTAATTGCCTGCTATGAATATTATTTCTGCGAATGCGAGTTTTATGTGCAGTATTCACTAATACGTGTGTTTCGTATGCAAACGTGCACGGTCGGGAGTTCTCACTGTACCATTTGTACCATTCTCAATGTACCCTTTGATTTAATTACGTAGAAGTACATCGGTCATTCTTCGCGCCACGCAGCTGATAAACCTGGTTTATTTCACTTTAATATTGTTTTCTTCGATCATTGTTCCTGATCAATATCCACCGACAAGAAGCGCGCGTAAAATGACACGCTATCAGTAATAAAATTTTCCTACGTAGCTTCATGTTGCAGAGATGCCAGTTGCTTTTAGAAGACAGTGTTAAAAACAATGGTTCACTTGGCTAAAACTACCTTTGGTAACCGCCGTCAAGAGTCATGGGCGCACCAAAGCAACTAAAACAAAAGGAAAAAATGCACTACACAGACGTTCTGCGAGAGAAACTGGGCGCCGCCAGCATCCGCGTAGCGAACGCGCGCTCGCTAGCAGACGACGCGCTTGACAACGACAGCAAAACTGAAGACGACGCGTTGTATAATCCATGCCTCAAATATATATGTTTGGCAAGATGGTGTAAACAAAATTTGCAGTTGAAATGAAGCACTATTTTAAGAGCGTACTATGCGCAATCGGCCTCGGCGCCCGCAGCGAAAGTACGTTGAATATGCCGCGGAGCGCGTCTCCGCCCCAATCCAGTTCGCTCGCAGCGCCCTCGCATAATTTTTCCACACGCGGCGCCTCAGCGGAAGAGCGCCGTTCGGCCCACTCGACCATTATCTAGTACACTCTAGTGCCGGCTCAGGTGGCTCCGGTGCGCAAGCCGTGTGACATCACTGATCCTTGCGCATGCGCAGCACGGCTCTTGATGTGCCGCGCGAAACGGGCTTGGCTAGGCCAGTGTAGCTAACCATAGCCTCCTCTATAAGTTATAGAGGAGGCTATGAGCTAACGCTACAAAATTCCGAAAGTTGTGTCCGTAGCGCGGAATCGAACCAGGGTCCCCTCGCTTCCGAACGCGCGGCGCTAACCACTACGCCACGAAGCGCACATGGACACACGCACCACGATGACAATAAATACCCAACATTGACGAAAGACTGCGCGTTTCTAACGCGTTTGTGCTAGCGCGTTACGGCCCGTGTAAGAAGCTGGTGTAAGACGCTGTGGCCTCTCCGCCTTACCCCCGTATTCATAAACGCTGATGGCGTCGGCAAACGCGGTGCACGTTCCGGCATGTGTAAACGGCTGCGTAAGACGCTGTGGCCTCTCCCCCTTACTAGAGAGTACTGCACGTTTCTAACGCGTTTGTGCTAGCGTCCCCTTAAGCGGGAGATGGTGCAATTATAATGAAGGGCGCTGTTATAAAATATGAATGACGTCACATATGGCGCGTGTCATTGGTGGAAGTCAATCGTTTGATTTAGTGCGGCGAGATTGGGCGAATTACACGGAAGATTCACGGTTTACCGATGATTCCCTCCGGAGCTTCGCCCACTCATCATCATTCACCCCGTGGATATGCGGTGTTTTTTTTTAAATCCTGAGTAGTTCATTGTGAAAAGGTGTAGCCGACGCCAACATGGCCTCATGATCCTGTTTTATACAATTTTAATAGGTTACATCATTATCCCGGTTAATTAGAAAGAACCAAGCCGACGTACTGCCATGGAGCCGATGTGTCACGTCTTATGCATGTGTGTTATCTAAAGCGAACACCGTCCTCGAACTACATTCCTGGATGATGTTTTTCAATGTAGCGTTCAGAATGCGTTGCAGACTCACGAATTAAATGTATACCTGCAAGGATTTGGTGCAAATAGTAAGTCTTTTATCTAACTATACACAGGACGCTTAGCAGTAAACAATATGCGAAGTAAATAATGATCGAATATTGCTTTCGAGTGACACCAGCGCCTCATTTCATATTTGAAGCAGTGTGTAGTTCGACCTTCCGCACCCGTAGAACGCGGCGTGGTACATGCCCGTGACCGTCAAATTCTTCACCGAGACACTTGGTCTCGAAGCAGGCGGAAGCGGCAAAAACTTCGAAAAAAAAAAAGCGGGCGGAAAACCAGGCGGCGAAGCCAAATCGGTCTCGGACCGATTTTTTCGCCATGGCGAAGCGGAAACGCGGCGGAAAGTCGTTCCGCTCGACCGGAAGCTCCACTAGCATGTAAACATCCGGTCGTAAAATTGTACATGGCACCAAAAGTGTAGGCTGTGATGGTGATCGACGCGATCTAGATCCACTACTTGCTCTACGACAAAACGTACTGTCAGCAATACTCGCGATAGTATTCAACGTCGCGCGACCGGATGTGCGGCAACGAAGCCTTGGCGTGACCCAACTTATCGCGCTTTTGCAAAGCCGGGCGAACCCACCACCGCCGCTTCCGAGGTGTCCGCTCCTTCTGTTTATTCATTGTCCATTTCTAGGAAACCAGTAGGTAGAAGTATAAAAAAAAGTCGCAGTTTCGCCCGAAAGGCGAAGCATCAATTGCGATAGCAAATTGGTAGAGAGCTATTCGGAGTAGGAATAGTACTTTTATCGGCTGCATAAACTTGGACACATTCGCTTTCTAACTGAATTGGCAAGAGTGGTGTCATCGCGCACAAGCAAACATGAATAGATCACACTGAATGACCGCAGACAACGACTGTCAAAACGCTGGCGCAGCCGCTGCAGCGGGCGAAGAATCGTGCGGTCTATCGCTTCAACGGAAACTGAGCGGCGAATGCACAGCGCATAGAAGGTCAGAGCCGTGTGGAGATAAGAGACGGTGCGGGCGACCGTCACCACAGCCAGTGCAAGCGTATTTGTTGGCAGAGTAGAAGGCCATTCTTCTTGCCCTGGCAAGATGACCGTCGGAGGGCAAGAAACAGGTCACCGACTTTCGTGGAAGGAGTGTCAACCCCCTGTTTCCGGATTGCCTCGTCCTCGCTGCGAAGGTGCAATATTACAGGCGGAGTTCAGCGAACAAGACGGCCTTTCTGATTGGCCGCATCAAGGTCATCTGATTCCCTAGTCGGGCCAACTAGGGAAGACCGAATGTTTTATAAGGAGACACCTTGCGTGCAGTGGGGCGTCCTGACCTGTTCTGATATGTGCTGAGCTGAGACTTTCAAACTGCTCCCCCCATGGAGTGGGCTTCCATATTTGGAGCCACTGTAAATATGTAGAATAAACCCTTTTTTTCTATCGCTGTTACTCCCGGACGTACTCATCCCTTTGGCTGAAGGATCACCGGCCTAAACGCTACCCGAGTCTCAACAACCCGTTCCCAACAAACGGGTAACAGGGGCGGGATTAATCTCCGACCCGCAACAAACTGGTAACAGCGGCGGGATAAATCGTCACCCCGGTTCGCAACACCATACTGGTGGAGGCTCAGGTCGTCTGCGCCTGCGCGCTTGGGAGCGTTTTAGGGTATTTTCGCGCTGCCCGATAGCGAGCGCTTGCGTGGCTCAGTGGTAGAGTATCTGGCTTCGATCCCAGCGGGAATCAGGTACTTTTTTTCGCGTTTGTGGCGATAGCGGTTACGACGGCAGCACCATCGCGAACCGAAACGGCTATTGGAATGAGCCCATAACAGCTTACGCTGTAAAACGTAGAATCTCCTCAGGGAATTTCTACGTAATCATTGTAGTTATCTGAATGCATGATTAAGCATTTCGTAGTAACGGCGTGCTGTTGATTGCTGGTAATCCTAGCACTGCTCAGCAGCTGCGGTCGTCTTGGCGCTATTGCGGGAAATGCGACAGCGCTGCATTGACAGGAACTGCTCCGAAAGTCGGCAGACCCTGAACTGATGAGACAAGTAAACTACTGCAGGTAGCGACGCCAGGTGTGCTGGCGACTTTCCGATCTGAAGCCACGGCTGCGCCGCAGTTCTGGATTACTAAAGGTACAGTGTACTAGAATATCGGGTAGTGTGCTCTCTGCCCTATGCGGCGCACGCTTCCAGCAGAAGCCGCGTATGTCGCCGGAGCCGGAGGCCGCTAGGGGCGCTGGAGCTAGTTCCCATAGATGACGATTTCGTGGAGCTGCTGAGGGAGATATATCGAGACAACCAAGTACAAGTGGCATGGGAAGGCCGAAAAGGAAATGAAATGGTGGGAATTCACCAAGGATTGAAGCAAGGATGCCCTCTGTCACCATTGTTGTTCACGCTTTACGTCAAGGGCATAGAAAGACGACTGGAAAACAGCGAATTAGGTTTTGATTTATCCTACATGCGTAATGGACAAATGGTGCAACAGAAGATCCCTGGACTGATGTACGCAGACGACATTGTGCTACTAGCGGACAATAAAAAGATTTACAGATACTTGCGAATATCTGTTGGAACGCAGCGACAAATCTAGGCCTTAAGGTTTAGCACAGAGAAATCAGGGATTATGATCTTTAATGAGCACACGAGTAACTTCGTGGTGTCAATTCAACAGCAAGTAATACCCATAGTGAGCAATATAAGTACCTCGGCGTACACATAAACGAAGGAAAGAATTACTCAAGCAACCACCAAGATAATCTGAAAATAAAGGGGAAGCGGAATGCAGCATTAATGAAACACAGAGCACTGTGGGGCCACAATAAGTATGAGGTGGTGCGTGGAATCTGGAAAGGAGTAATGGTGCCAGCGCTAACATTCGCAAATGCCATTATATGCTTAAAATCGGATATATTGGCGGGTTTGGAAGTTAACCAAAGATCAGTAGGCCGGTTGGCTTTGGGAGCACACGGTAATACGACAAATGAGGCAGTGCATGGAGACATGGGTTGGGCCTCTTTTGAAGTCAGAGAAGCACAAAGCAAAATTAGTTTTGAAGAAAGGCTCAGGAACATGGATGAAAATAATGGCTGAAGACCCGTGCCAGCGCGTGCGCTCCTGTCACTGGCATTCGCTTGCTGCAGTCTGCACACGAGGATGCGAATCGACTTGATTTTGATTGTTTTTGTAAAGTGCAACGTTCGTCGACTTGTCTCTGCAACGTCCTCGGACATCCTTTGTGCTCGTTCTACGGTGCGCTAAGAAACTATGCCTAGTCGCCGGCGCAATTACTGTTTTGCACCAGGGTGCCGGACAGGCTCGCCGAAGGCGTCTCTTTTCAGCGTCCCACAAGACGAAGAAAGGAGACAACAGTGGGAAAGGAACTTACACCGTGAAGAAAAGAAGCTTGACCAAACGTGTGCCGTGTGCGAATTGCACGTTGAACCGCGTTACATAATCAGGGACTTCGTTCACGTCGTTCACGGCAAAGAGTTTTTTTTTTTTTTTCATTTCGCCGTACTGCATATTCTTGATGATGATGTGTGGTGTTTTATGGCGCAAGGGCCAGTTATCTGCATATTCTTAAGCATGCTCTTAAAGTGATCTAGTGTGTGCTCTGTGAGAAAAAAAATGTTTTTTTTTGTAAACATTGTTATTGTTGTAAACAGAAATATTTCCTGCATGCACTAACAGGGAGCTTTGTAATATTTTTGGAATCTGTGCAGTTCTTCGAGTATTCTTCGGTTGAACTCCTTTTTGCCTATTTTTCACTGCTGCAACAATATTTTACATCGTTTTTGTTTCGATGCTGTTCCTAATAAAATGTACGAACTTGAAAGTGCCTTCGAAAATAAAAGCAATTTTATGCGCCCAATGAGCAATGCCGCCTGCTCGCTGAAATCATTGCTCGAATTATTGTATACAATTAGAAATAAGCTTGTTTGATATTTTAAGGAAAACAATTTTTCATAAATATATGCGCCGTGTTTTTCTGTCCGGCGATGTGTACCCCCACGTCGTGTATATGCATTTATGATGCAAGAAAACTGTCCGCAACTTGACCAAGTGCGGTCAGCTTGGGCAACGGTCCACTGCTAATGAGAGCGGCGCTAGCTCGACGCTGGCCTTAGTGGACCGCAGTGGACGATTACACGGTGATAACTAGTACTATAAACGAATCATCGTTAAACGAATCATCGCGCTCACATTATCGTCACAGTAACTGCTACAAACTACCGCAAGCTGCCCACTTTAGTGGCGAACCAGCGCCCAAATTCATGCACTCGCGAGGTCATCGATAACGCCTCCCGAGCCGTCGCAGTCACAATGGTAATATATATATATATATTATATAGCACATAATGCGAATTGACGCCTTTCCGGTAATACAGATAGCAAGAACTTATTTAGATTTACGCTATGCAGTGAAATAACCAGCACAGCGTACGCGCCAGACTGCAAAACGTTTCAGGTGAGAAAGTTTGTAGCGCCATCCCTCGGAGGCGACATCAAGGGCCTCAAGCGGAGCCGTCATCTGAGCCCACTACCCCTATTCTAGAACACTATACTAAAGGTGTGCCTTGCGCGCGCCTGATTACACATGTCACGTGGTCACAGAGATGCGCTCGTGCCACTGCTCGCGCGTTCGTCGTCCTCTTCTGCCACAGGTGGCGAAAACATTGCTGCTTGTTCTGTCTTGAAAGCAATCCTCTTACGCTGCCGGAGGACGGACAGCTTTCTTCTTCGGTACCATAGAAATGTTTCCGGTTATGAAGGGATTGTTGTGGTGTGGCTTTGCACACAATCACAGCCGAATTGCCACCGAACCGGCTCCTTTTGACCAGTTGCAGAAAGACCGCCAGGTTATTGTAAATAAACCACAGGCTTGAAAACGTTGTGAACGTATACTTCTTTCGATAGCACGACAAAGGAATTTGGTACATGTCAGGGAATTTGTCCTCAGTGGTCGTTGTAAGCTTCTTCCACTTCCGACAGCTAAATTATACGGCTCTCTTAAAACCCCTAATTACTCTGTGGAGCGCGTGCACTAATAAGTTATTGCATAGGCCATATTTGACCAAGGCACTTTCAATTTTCTATAAGCATTATCACTAACATTTTCCTTAAAATGAAATATGCATCGGAATCGGGTAAGCCTCAGGGCGGGGTTTGGAGCCTGGTTCACGAGCAAACCACGTGGTGGCATCAAGTCAGTGGGGACTTCCGCAGAAGGGTGCGATTTATCCTTACATGTAGGGAAGCCATAGTCACGGTTCAATTTTCGCCTTGCTCTCAGCGTCTCTTTGTGTCTGACCAACAAAGGAGCTCGCACCGCTACCACTTCTTATACGCGCCTAAATATTCTCGGTAATAGAATGTACTTGGAGGTGAGCCTGGGACTTCTTTGACCCATTGTTTGTCAGCCAGGTTTCTTGGAATGCGAGGAGGCCATGCGTGCTGCTGCCTATTCACTCGGTATACTGCTGACCGGTCATGATCACATCCGGGCCGACCACACCATGGAAATCCGTCCTGGAATGACTGTGGTATTTTGTGCCTGTCAAAGGAAATGGCGAGCTGGGCGCGCATTCAGTCGACTGTAACTTATTTCTTCGTCCTAACGCATCCTGCACACTACACGATGCCTAGCGCAGCCGTCCCATAGACCTTTAGCAAACCCGTTTCCGGCTTACCTTTCAGTTCCGGACATAGGTAATTTTCTCATAAGCGAAGAACGATAAAGGGCATGTTCTTCAAACGTCCTAAATAATGATGTGCAAAATGTATCTTTTTTTTCTTTCCACTGCACTATTTGACGTAGGCCGGTGCCATAATTTGACGCGTGGCCGTTTTCGATTTTTTTTCTATATTAGCGAATGCCACCGCGTTTTATTGCCAAGAATTTTTGCTATTGTTAGCGCAAGAACCTTTGTCGCCTAACAGCGTTATATGAAAAGCTAGGCGTATCTCCGTCTAACTGCGTAAAGCAGTGTTGCTTGGATGACGAAAATTTTTCGGCAAGCCTTCTTTAATTTACTCGTTCATAAAGGGTGTCGAGATTTTCGAACAAAATAAAAAATAAATAGAAAATGTGCACGCAATGAAGGTCAAGCTGCTAAAATATTAAAAAGATATCAGTCGAGGCACTGTCACATATACTTGTAATAGTGACGAGCCGCTGACTAGATTTGTCGGATCACTGAAAAAAAAAAAACTGAGCACCAGGAAAAAACGTTGTGTGAAGGGACGAGTTATTTCACGAGGTCCAAGAAATTATTGTTATGAAGGGTGCAAAATCAGGTCTGTCCCCTTCATGAGGCACAGGACATTCCTATGAAGAGGGCGAGCTGCATTTTGCGATTATTTCCTGATCTCCGAGTCTCTTCGTACCCAACAGCGGCCCGACAGGATGGAATGTACTGTTGTCCTTCAATAACCTTTGTCGGCGCAGAACTCGTGCAAGGTAGGGGTTATTTTCTCTTTTTTTTAGGGGGGGGGGGGGAAGGGGGAGCGCGTGCCGGTGACGTAGCGTTTGAACGGGAAGAATCGCTTGTTCTACAAGCATGTAGATCCTTTCTTCCGCATTTTAAGCAACATCGTTACAAGATGTCTATACCGAACTTCTGGGCATTGCCACTGCCATAAATTCCGACACTTAGGCCTCTCGCATTCGGTGAGTCGTCTCTGTCGTCCCTGTCAAATGTGTTCGTTTTCTGTGTATTCCTCAGTATTTAAAAGATAACTCATATTTTTTTTTTGTAAAACGATTCCCTATGGCATTTTACCTGTACTATTCGTCACCGACTATATCCCTTCAGTATGTGGTCGGTGACAGTCTTCCGCTGTTTCCTGACCAGAACAACGCATCAAAGCACATTGCTTGGGAACCTCGTAAGCCTCCAAAGTCGCTGTTTTACGTGATGTTGAAATGTGCAGAACACTAATATTTGAATACTTTTTGCTTACGCCCGAGAAATCCCCACTTTGTCCCATTCTTATTCGACGCCGCACTCGTATTCCGCTGCTGCAAAACATAACGAGTTTGACAACCCCTTGACAAACATTCAACAGAAATAAACGCTTCGCTGCCAAACACATTGTAGGCAATATCTGAATAAGGTGCGTCTCTATCGTTGCACGGGAGCTCTCAACAGAAGGACTGTATGGCCTCTCATACTGGAATCGTTAGGCAGAAAAGAATTCACGCCAAAGAATAAAATAAAGATTCTTCGTTACTAGTACAATTGAGTATGTTCTCAATCCATACCGTGGTAGGAGGACGGCAATTTAATGTTTCTGCTCGGTGTGCGGGGCCGAGAGGTGAAATGCGCGGGCTTTTTAGTGCTTGTGTTCGGCGTGCGGGGCCGAGAAGCGCGGCAGTGAGCGTGGCTGGTGCGCGTGCCGGGAGATACGATCTGGAACGACGGGGCATCCAGGCTGACAGAACGGGCAGTGCAGCGATATGGAGCGTACCGAACGCCGGCCCACGTCCCGGCATCCCGGTCCTGTACTGCAAACCGGGCGCCGCCCCGGCTTCTACCATCGTCGTGGGTCCTGCTGAGCTGGGCCTCGTCCCCGCTCGCACGACCGCTGCCGTGCTCGGGCTACGTCCCAGAGCCCTGGTCCTGTTCTCCAAACCGGGCGTCGTCCCGGCTTTCCCCCCACTGCTGTGCTGGGCTTCGTCCTGGCTTGTAACCCAGCGCTGTGTTGCCGAGCTCGGGCTACGACCCAGAGCTAACGCTCCGGAACCGGGCTACGTCCTGGTGCTACCCTGAACTCCAACCACCGCCCGTACTCACCGCCGTCAGAGCCAAGTCCGCCGAGCCGTCGCCACGAGGCCGGACTCCTGATTAGCATTGTGAGTGCTCGAGCGTGACAGTTACCCCAGTTTATCTGTTCCCGTATTCGTCCCATGTGCCGTTTCGTGTCATAAAGACGTCTCTTTGTGTCTCTGGGTGCCTTCTTGTGCGTCTGGCTGACCTACGCCCACACAGTTGCCCACAATACGGTACATATTGCAATTTCCATACTCTGGATAGAGAGAACATTAGATACGGCATGGAAATATTTTTTTTGCGATCTCGAAAGCCTTGTACAAGTGAATACTACCTCGACTGGACAAAACAATTTTGTCGCAATTCCATTACAAGCGGTATTCTGCATTTTGATTCTGCAAGCATGCTACCTTAGACGATTTTCGAAATGCCTGTTTTCAGCGACATAAAGATACGCAACGCAGGTAGCACCTGCTATTCTTTACACAGCGTTTGCACTCATTAACGCCTAATATTATTAAGAAAACTTCTTGCTCGGCGTCAATTCCTTTTTTCTTATGATATTTCTTTTTGGTTAGCACAAAAAAAACAACCAAACGGAAGATAGCTAGCTGGCCACTGCCACCAGGAGGGACTTTGTGACATGAATATAAGACGTACCTAGACAAACTGTCTCTAAACAGTTGATTTAAATTATTTCGGCTTCTTTACCATTAGGCTTATCAGTCATCCCGACAACAACGTGGTAATACAAGCCCACGGAGTAATTTAAGCAGTTGCTAAATAAACGGCGGAGCTTTACCATCTTGGATATTCAAGGGCTCCCTTGCTTACCTTAAGTTGAATTTCATATTTCTAATAATGGTAGTCGCAATTGGAGGAGCGAAATCCTGGCCCATGGTGTTGCATATGGAAAAAATACAGGATTTTTCCTGATATCCCTTAAATTACGTGATAAGTAACCAGAAAGGAAAGAAAGACGCGATGCGCTCCAAACGTGTGAATATTCAGTAGATTGGCGCAAACTATCCAAAGTTGCAGCGTCGGGTTAAGTTTTATATGAATAGCAAGGTTTGCTGTCTGGCGATGCCACTTTCTGACCGGTCACATTTTCGTTCTTTCCATTTTAGAGTATATGCCCCAGTTGTTCGGCAAAGGATTAATGATGTCGTTACTGGCATAATGTTTGAAGCCTAACATCCTCGCACAAAACTTATCACAAGTCTATGCGATGGCTGCGTACGTAAGACAGCATTGTATTGATGAACAAGTTTTTTCGATGAGGCGCATTAAATTTACTCGCTAATAAAGCCGAGTGTTGGCAATCAAAGAAAAAGAAATAAATATCTAGATAAACGTGATGGTAGCGAATATCGAGGTGGTAAAAAATAATAAAACTGACAGGTCAATGGAAGCTGTTGTTACGTCCACCCTTCCCTCCTTTGGCCATCCTTCGTTCCCAATCTCCCATCAAGCAGCCTGTTTACTTGTAGCACTATTTCCGCGTTTTCTCAACTTCAGTTCGAAGACAAAATTTCATAATTTAAATATACTCTCTTCACAGTGTGAAAAACACACGACGCGGATTGTTCATTGCAATATATAATTCCGATAAACGCCGCAACCTCACGTCATACACGAGTGCAAGCAGTCGCCGGCGACCGGAACATGCGGGCAATCATAACTCAAGCCGAGTAAATGGAAAAGAACCTGTTCCTTTACTGACGACTTGATGCAAGGACTCGCAAAGCCGCTGCAGAGGCGTTGGCGGCAGCCGAAAAGACTCCGAGTAGCTGCAGCCGCCGTCGCTGTGCCCGTCTTCTGTCCGATGAACCAGTTGACGGCCCAGCGCAGAGCAGAGAATGGTGTTCGATCTTGCACGCCGGGATGTCGCTGCTTCCGCAGCGACGACAAGTCGTGGGGTTGAAGAGACATTCGTTAAAGCAGTGCGCTTCCAGGTGTCCGAGCTCGACCTTGGACCGGCAGCCGAGTACTCCGTTAACGCAGAATACCAGACTGCTGTAGACGCCCTTCAAGCAGGTCACAACCTCCAGGTGGGGATCGCCGAACGGGACGCCATCCTTGGGGCACACGCCGCTGCGAAACATGGTTAGCGCTTTGTGGTCCTTGTCGTGGCGCTGTGGGTGGTCGGCGTAGGCGTCGTACCTGCACACGAAGCACACGGCGTGGCAGCAAGGAAGCGGCATGATCATTGCAGGAAGGGCCCAGCATATGACGCAGACGCGAGTGGTCGGCAGAGGCTCCACGAAGGAGATGCGTCGCATGTCCAGGAACGGGGACTCGAATCCTCTCAGGACATATGTGATCGGGCAGGGATACGGGTTGCGGGGGTAGCGAAGCTTGAAAGGCTGCCAAGGTTCGATTGCGCGACGGTTGTCGTCGTTGTCCCCAGCAATTTTCTTTTCGGCGCATCGTGCAGAACTGTTCATCGATGCACCTCGAGACGCCAGTTCTTCTGTTATCTCTAGGCTTTTACCTGGGAGGACCACGTCGCCGTGTGTAGCCTGGTCGTGGCTCGGGGAGACGTCGCCTTCTGAAGTCGCGGGCTTGTTTTCACTTTCAAGGACGACCTTGTCATGGTGGCGCGTTGACTTTGATGGTACCATGACAAGGCTTATGGTTGAACGTCGATGTGGTTGCGATGCCTTTCACTCTCTGGTCTCGGCAGGTCAGAGGCTGCTACTTGGCTCCGAAGAGATGCGGTGCGATTCAGAGTGATTAAGAGGTATACCAACGAGATTTGAGCGTAGCGAATGGAGTTGATCTCTTGGACCTCAGGGTGGTGGAACTACTTTCGACATGGTCGGGGTAGCTTTTATGCCTGCAAGGTTTTCTCTGTAACCACCTTGGGAGCGCAAGTAAGAGGGAGCAGAGGAGGAATGATGGATGAGGCATTCAGGCGTTGTCATTGTTTAGCTGTCACAGCGTGCGATGGGTGGTTCAAAAATGGTCATGTGTCTGAGTGTGTAAATGGAGGATTAACAAAAGTGGTGAAAGCCAGCGGGGAGAGGGTGAAGAGAAACATGCTGAAAGTTGTTGAATGTTTGCAGAAAGGTGGCGTTGAGCCATGCTCCCTCAGATTGCTCCCACAGCAGGGGCTTAGGCAGGGGTGCCCTCTGTCACCTTTGTTGTTCATGCTGCATTTACAAGGATTAGAGAAAAAAATTGAGAGGAGCTGTCTTGGCTTCAACCTATCCTTTTTCAAGCAAGGAGAATGTATTGAACAGTCATTAGCAGGACTGATGTATGCGGTTGATATTCTACTTATGGCTGACAGCAAGGAGGACTTGCAGTGATTAATGGACATCTGTGGTAAAGAGGGAGATAGCTTAGGTTTGAAGTTAGTAAAGAAAAATCGGCAGTCATGATTTTGAATGGCTTGGTTAACATTTAAACACATTAGTTGGGGCGCATTGTCTGTCATTTAGCACAGAAACTTTGACATAACACTTTATGATTTGGTCTGTTTATTTTGGAGCTGTTGACATTGCGCCCTTTTCAATTGTTGCTTATTCACTCTCTCTAAGTGCACCATATTTATTTCAATAAGACTATACTAAATGAGTAAATACAAAGAAAAGGAAACGCTGCAAGCAGCTGGCATTCCTGTAAGAAAGTCGGAAATGGGCATTGAGGTTTCATGTCGTTAAAAAAAGTCAGCACAGGCTTGTGTTACACATCACCACCTGTTGCTTTCACTTCGCTTGGGCTTTGACCAGCTGCCTACATAAAAAAATATCCCATGTGGCTATCCCAATCGACGAGCGAGATTTGGAAATTCAAACAATGTGTTCGTCATATAATAACTGATCTTCTGTTGCCATCAAGAAGCGCCACAGCTATAGAAAGTGTGCATGCTTGGGTGCTTCCCAATTTCAACAGTAACAAAATTGATGCCGCGTGCTCATCTCGAAACTCACGGACTAAGCCTTCTCTTCAGTACTGCATTTTAAGTACGCCTGACGTCTTCGATTATCACAGGAATGATCTCATGGTTGAATTTCTACCTTATACCGGCTGCAGCGCTTGTCTTTTTAATAACTTTCAGTTATTCGTATTCATTACAAAAGAATGGTTTTGATGGATTCTACGTTTTGTGTTCAATTGGGCTGTTTATAAAAGAGAGCACAATCGTGAGGCCTTGCTCAGAATCACACCCGATTTCCAGCGTACCTGTTTCTTTCGACCACTTCCTGAGAGTGTTTCTATTCTCGGTAATTAGCACCTACTTTTGAAAAAGTTGGCAAGGTATAGTTATTTCGAGAACTCGAATAAAGAAAATAGTTCTCGGCAGTGAGCTTTAGCTCATTGCCTATTGTCTACTTCCTGCAGTGCAGAAAGGTGCATTGTACGAGCCTGTTGAATCTCATGACTCTGTGAAGTGCTTGGATCCGTAATTGATTATTAATTTATAAGGCTGTGGTTGACCCAGAAGCTTTGATCTATGTCTATACACCTTGTAGAAACGATGGAACCCAGCCTTTAAGACGCAAACACCAGGAAAGAAGTAGACGGACATACGCTATCTATCGGATAGATATCTGTCTGAAATATAAAAATGAGTCGTTTAGTTCGTAAAATGTACCCTGGGCACATCGTACAAACCCCAGGGGCGTCGCTGGTGCACGAACAAACCACGTGGCTGCATCAACGTCGGTGGAAACGACCGCACCAAGATGCGACATATTCTTCCATGTAGTAGAACTATACGCATGGTTCATTTTTACACTTATCTCAAGGTAATTTGTGTGTGCCCATCAAAAGATCAGACGTTTATATTAACCAGGGCTACTGGTTATATTTGTATGATTAGTATAGCGAATACAATCAAGAGCTCCCCTATAAGCATGTCTACCTGTTGGTTGGAGTGTACTAGACTTGTGGGGGAGATACGACTTTCTGCATTTTGATATCTGCTGGAGACCTAAAGTTTGACTGTCACATGCAAAATTTTAATTTCATCGTTGAAAAAAAAAACGATATTCTAAATGTATATTTATGTATTACCATAGCGAATGCGTTCGCTTAACTAATCACAGAAATTTAGTTATCGCTTTGGCTAGTGGTAGTGGCTCATAGCGCCTGTGTTTTGTTATATTGTTCTTACTTTTTGGTATTACATTTTTGCGGTTTTAGACCTCGTTGGGCCAGGGCTATTCTAAACCGCGACACTTAATTTTTATTTACGTGTATATTTCTTTGTATTTTCTCACAAGTCTTGTCTTCTTTGCTATCATACCCAGTTTGCCCTTCCTTTATTTGTTCTTTAAATATTTTTGTAACTTCTGAAGCATATGCTATGCTCCTGCCCTGCTTTATTGACTTCCCGGAAATACATGGATGAATTCTCTTCACTGCCAGTTTTCATTTCGACTCTTCACGAAACGCAGATTTCTAGAACTCGGCTTGCTTTTTTAACAAATCTGCGCGGTAGGTCGGGACATGAGGAAACAGGTGAGACAGACGAGCACAGACACGCACACTTCTTTCCTCGTGTCCCGTCGAAACACGCATTTTTGTTAAAAAGATAAGCCCATACCAACTCACCCAGCTGTCAACGATCAATTGTTCAACGCTCAAAGTACTCCTGTCGCCAGTCCTTACTCCCCCTCCTTGGAATCCCAGAGAGATAATTTCGATAGTTGCGGCTGCCTTAGCAAACCAGGCGCACTGAATTGGCCGCAGTTTAACTTCTTTCTTGTTTCTGTAGTGTGACATTAGCTACCATACACCATGCCAAGGCTTATTCTCCCCTTTAACCCCCTTCGAGGGTGGAGGACACTGATCTACGCGTACGTTAAGAACAACATAACGAACAAACCATGTAGTGCCAAGAACTTCAGTGGGAACGGCGGCAGAAGGTTGTAATTTATCATAACATGTAGGGATCCCTGTAGTCAAGGTTGAGCTGTCTCCCTGCTATCAAGGGCTATTTGTGTGTGGCAGCACACAATGCTGCCACCGCTTAGAGGCTCTTAAACATTCTCGTACAATAGAAGGCACTTGGGGGTGAGCATGGAACTTCTTTGACCCTTTGTTGGCCTGTGCTATGTCTGAGCCAGGTTTCCTGTAATTCGAAGACGTCATTATTCCTACTGGTTATTGACACGAAATGCAGCTGCGGTCTGATTATCGCAGCCAGGCGACCAAACTATAGAGACCCTGCCTATAATGACTGCACCATTGCTGAGCCTGTGCATGTAAATGGCGAGCTGGGTGCCCATTCCGTGGACGGCAGCTTGCTATTTTGCCCTAACCCATCCTGCACTGTACCCAACGCCTGGCGCAGCCGTGAAATATCTTCAAACTAATATGGAAACTTGTTTGAAGGCTAGCTTTCACATCCGCGTACTGGTAATATCCGGATTAGTAACCAGCAAAAAAAAGGACATGTTCTCCCTACCTCTTAGATAATAGGCAGAAGCACAAAAAGTAGGCAAAAATCTTTCTTTTTGGCACAGCCATCTTTGCCCTGGGCCGGTGACATGTTCTCTCTTGCGGCCTATTCGCGTTTTTTTTTCCCGAGTAGCGCATACGCGTATTACGGCATTGTATTGGTAAGGCCCTTCCGCTGTCGTTAACGCCAGAACCTTCATGGCATAACGGCCTCAGTGAAAAATTATCTTAAGTTCTCTCAGCCTCGCTGCGTAAAGCAGTGTTGTTTTGATCCAGAGGAATTTACAGCAAACCATCTTCAATTTACCCGCTCATACGGAGTATTGAGATTTTCAAACAAAAGAAAACACATAAATAGAAGAATGTGACAGTTGTGATGACCAAAGTACTATGAAACTACTAGAAGGCCTAATCAACAAGAGCGCTGAAGAGACGACGTGATTCTCGTGATCTCGCATGAAACAGTTTCTTTTTCTACAGGTCTGTCTGGGGTGAACGAAAGTGGTGCTTCTCGGTATAATTTGTTGCTTTTGCGCTGAATACAGGGTACATGGGCATTTGGCATTTTTGAAAAGGAGATATGCTGAAAAGCGTCATGGACCAGTGGCGTCCATGACGTTTCATGGAATGTCGTTTTATCGAGTGCAGTTTCATCGAAGACGCCATGATCAGTTCGTAAATATGGTGTGGCCATGGACTTTACATCAAACGTTCTGTAAGTACATGTAATGGTCACGCTAAAATATCACCTGCAAACTGGGTTTTTGCCTTTAGCCTACGATTTCATGACATTGCACTCTAATTTGGAAACATGACAGTGCTTGACAGTCGACGTTCATCTTGACGAAGGACAAGTGGCTGATTGAAAATAAGGGCTTGTGAAGTGCATCGTGTTTGGCCCTAGCCCTCAGTGATATTTTATTAGCTCGTTATGACAGGTGCCTGAGGTGAGACTTTTGTGAGACAATAAATGCCGGTAACATATTCCGGTATGTTTTAAAGTTTTTAGTCATATTTCGCAGTGTGACGCTCGGCCGAACGTGAAAAAGATTTTTATTATCTTTTTCTTCTAACCTGGTTAAGCTGGTATTGACAACAGAGTTTCCCACGAATAACAAGCTGGCATCTTTAGATTTAGAACATTTGTTCATGGGGAAACATGTGTGATTTAAATATGCCTCTCGGTCTAGATAAAGCCTGCGCCCTTTTAGCTCCGCGCATTCGAAACTTGCTCAGCGTGGAAAGACAAAAGCATGTATGAAGTTATCGCTGCCAAGGCCTTGCCTTCACCAGGTTAATACTAGCTTTCAATGTCAAGTTGAAAGACTATAAGCTATAGTCTTCCCTGCCAACCTGTCCTCGGGCATAGCGGAATCGCTGCTTTCAGGTTTTAAGAAGGAAGAACGAAGTGCAAGACAAGCCACCTTTGGTGATTAATCCAAGGGGAGAATTCCTCCAATACCTTATGCTGGCTTTATATAGGCATCGCATCGAATAAACATATTCGTTGTAAAAGTGGGTGTCAAGCTTGTGTTTATAGCATGGAAAAAGTTAGGGTCCCTTTGTAAGCGGGTAAACTCAGATTGCACTTCGGCGCTTGGCTGTAAGACGAAACTGTAAGATACTCCACGTGTAATGTAATCATGTAAGATACTCCACGAAATTTGCCTATCGCATTTCTTTATCCTGTGGTAACAGCTACATCGGGGTGATACATCGATGTATTAACGGCCGCCTAAGAGAGCACGCCAAGCTGATGCGCGGCTTTGTAGGCAGCCACCCGTCAAGTCGCAGTTTGAACCCCTACTTTCGACGATTGCCAAGTTGTCGCCATTTAGATAGACAAAAAGGCACGTGAAATTCATTTGATCTTTCAATTCGCAATGGAGGTGAAAAGAAATGTGTGGTTGCCCCTTCTATTATAACCTGTGAGAAGAGGTTTATTCGGGGTGTCCTTCAAGGACGCTACAAGTTCCAAGAACGGCGAGGCAGCGTGGAGCACCGTCTCCAAAGACACCAGCGACCAACAGCGTGAGCAGAGCGGGCCGAGCGTTGGCGATGCCGCTGGACGGAGGCGCGTCTTCTTCACACCTGTGAGATAACATCAGTTTATGTTGAAATGGTGCGTTTTCTTGCGCCGTTGCTTATGCAATTATTTCACCCCCGACCTTTTTTTTTTTCGCTTTCTTCCCCCTTCTCCGGTGTTGCTTATATTCCCGCTCCCATGTGTAGGGTAGCAAACCGGTTGTGCTGAACCGGTTAACCTCCCTGCCTTTCCTTCTCCACTCTTTCCTTCCTTCCCGCCATCTTAGCAATAAACGTGGTATATAGTGCGCGCTCGGTGCCGGAGCCTCCTTCCTCTCTTACTACGTGTTTCTCACTAAAGAACAATTTTTTTCTTTTCCGAACAATGTTTTACCAACCAACTCAAGTATCCACCTTATTAAATATTACCTTGAGCTTCGTAGAAACACCAGTTATACGTACACACTAAACATATTAGTCCCGTCTATTGCTGATAAAACAAGACAACTCTTCTTTGAATGAATAGGAAGAAAAGCCTTTCATTGAGGGACTCCCACATTGACATGTAACATTGACGATCAGATGACTAGATTTGTAGGATTCCTGACTGTGCATCAGAAAACACTATTGTGATAAGGCATGCAGACCCCGGAAAGTAAAGCTAGTTTCGGTTTCTAGGAGCATGCGCGCTCCTATCAGTTGCCGGACATCCTAAGTTATTTTTCTTATTTCTCTTTTTTGTGAATTTTAAATCGGGGGAAGCGCGGGAAGTGGTCGCCATCGTGTGTTCGTTGAACTTGTCTCCGCTCACCCTTGCCCCTCGCTCAGCGATATCACAAGTCAGATCGCGCTTGGTCATCGGCTTCGGTTGTCGTCCCAAGTGTGAAGATGGGAAAGATAAGACAGAGAAGCTTGATCAGGGCTGCAACGAACGGAAGCCGCAGGAAACCAGGGCCGCTATTTTGTAGCGATGCCTTTAAAGTAATAATGGCTTTTCGCGCTTATCGCGCTTTGTCAGTGGTCAGAGCGACGGTCCGCTCGCGTTATCAACGTTGATATCATGAGCGGACCGTCGCTCTGACCACTCACAAAGCGCGATAAGCGCGAAAAGGCATTATTACTTTAAAGGCATCGCTACAAAATACCGGCCCAGGTCGACCAAGCATTAGACGAAGATGGCTAAATCGGGGCGTCACATGTGTTGCGCGGCTCCGTGGTGTTCCAACACCGGGAATTCAAGTTCTGCGAAGTTTTTCAGGTTTCCTAATAATCTCGGGTAAGCACAAGTATTTCACTCTATTTTCCGAGCAGGTATTCATTTTGCATGAGTAAACCAGTTCTGTGCAAGCCTGAGTGGACTGACATAAGAACAGTGTCGCTCGACACATTCGTCATGACGGCAGCCCATCTGTTGCCGGTGCAACACTTGCAATGAAGGGCTTGAGTGGGTGCTTTTACGCTTTACATTTTGTTCACTGTTACATTTTGTTACATTTTGTCGACACGCATAGCCAAGGTTAAAAAAAAAGAAAAAGAAAGACGCAGCCGTGGTGGTTAATAATTTTCTGATTGGTTTGGATCTTCTGGAATCTATTTTTACTCATTATGTACAAATTTCCATTGTGAATGAAGATTGCTTCTGTAGATTGTCACTTTCGCAACGCGCGCAGGTCAGTCGTTTTCCAGTACCGAATGTGTGTATATAAAAACAAAAGTGTTCAACTTTTACTTGTGTTGAGTTTTGGCTGCCTGAGAAATCGGCTAGTTTTAGTTGATCCAATTACAACACATGAACAAAATTAATTATTGATGGTGCCAGGAAGTTATTTTCTTTATGCTACCCCCCTCTATATCTATGGACTAGTTGAAGTGTAGCCCTAAAGGTAACCGCAAGTTAGGACTTTCAAAGCGACTACTTTCACGAAATGGAATATATTAACTGCGAATATTGGTAATTAACAACGGTGCGCTATGTAATTATACTTCATTATAATTGCTTGGCACTGGTGCGTACGAGCAATGTGCCGATGGTTTAGAAAATGAAAAGCAGCTTGCAAGGTAAACCAGGTAGGAAGACAGCGCTTCCTAATACACGACATAGTTCAGCGGGTTCTGCTCCGCGACTTGGCCAATGTCACCGCACGGCCAGCGGACCTGCAAGAGAGCACGAACACAGTCCTCTCGCATGCGAAATGGGAAAGGAGGGCTTCAGCGGCAACCCTCCTCCTCCCGACTGCGCGCCCTCTCCCTCTACCTTCTGACCTCATCAGTGACGTCATGGTTTTTTTTTTTTTGTGCACCTCACTCATGTTGAAGTCACGCAGGCTGCGCGGTTTGAGTAAAAAGAAGTGCGTGCGCAACCACGACTTGCCTTTCCCGCTGCATCACAACAAGACACGCGGTCACTGCTGCACAACGAAATCACACGTGGCTCCAAGCCGATAACACGCCATCGTAGCCACGCCAATGCGTCCGATGTTATCAGATTTGACGCTGACTACGCTAAATTGAGGTCAGACGACTGCCAAACGGACGGATGGAAATACCGGCGAGCATTTTCAATCCGGACAGCGAGCGGAGGAGCCCGGACTAGGCGAGGGCGGCACGTTTTGATGACGTGCGCGTCACGTGATACGCCATCCGCTGCGAAAATTCCTCCTCCGTCCGGTCGTGTGAATCCACCTTAAGGGGAGGGGGGGATATCCGGCAGCCGCTAGTGGTGGAAGCGGCGCTAACGCCTGGTATCGGCTAAAGTCTCTATATAAGAAAAGTACCGCCATCTACTCTTTCCTCCGCCGCTTCCTCTCTTAAAGCGCTTGCTTTTTTCTTTACTTTTTGCTTGCGAAAGCCAAGTCGACGGTGGCGCACCTAGAAAGTCCACGTTGAAGCTTTCAGGCCGGGCGCGCGCCGCCGCCAGCGACTGCGGCTGCGCAGAGGACTTTCAACATGGCTCTGAGGCGGAAAAAAAAAAAGAAAATATACAGAAGTGAAAAGCGCGCGCTATCATCGTCCAATCGGAGATACAGGAGAGAGAGAAGCGGCGTTTATCAAAGGATGGCGGTACTTTTCTTATATAGGGATTTTAGTATCGGCATGGGACCGAGTGTCCCATGGGAGGTATAGGGAGTATCCTGCCCCTGGATAAGAGGCGGTGCATTTCACGCGCTTTACTGTAGTGGCTCGTGGTAAAGATGGGTCCAAAATCAGGTGTTTTCACTTCTCTGCCTGCCTCTTGAAGTGCTCAGGGGAGAATTGTTCATGAAATTTATCTTTCTCATTTTGCCACCGCACCCAACACCTCTCATCCAAGATGGAATATACCGTCCCGTAGACGTTTACAGTGACGAAAACAGTCGTAAAGCTTTGTATGACGAAGCTGATTATTTATAGGGCGAACCTGTGCCCACAAAAGCAAGCTATACATTCGAAGCACAATGATAGCGGCGAACATTGTCGGCGATCGTCGAAATCTGATCAGCGGCGAAACGCGCCGGCTTTTATACATCAGTCATCGAAGGTTCCAGAGTAATCCCTGGTGCCCGCGTGTCTTCTAGACAGTACTAGACAATTAGCGTCACTCATACAATCAGATTACATAAGCGTCGGTGACAACAGACAACGGATAGAAGCATCGATAACATTCGAGAAACTTCCGATACATGCAGGCGCATCGTGTGCCTAGCGATAACGTCTAACATTTGTTAGCCGGTGAAAAGCATGCAGGCGCATCGTGTGCCTAGCGATAACGTCTAACATTTGTTAGCCGGTGAAAAGCGGTCACCGGTGAAAGATAAACATGTGCACGTGTCAATACCCTCGTCTTAAAAGGTATCGTCCCGATGCTAGAAACAAACACGAAAGCGAAAAAAAAAACCACGCGTAATAAGGAAAAAAAAAACAATAAAAAGCAACAAAGTACCTAAGTTCGTCAGCGGGCGTAGAAAGGCTTAAGACGCACCACGTGGATCACTTCAGGTTGTGCGCGGCGCTGCTCTGATTGCGGAATGCCGTCTAGCACGACCTCATAGTTCAGTGCGCCAATTCGTCGAATGATCTTATAGTGTCCGAAATAGCGTCGTAACAGTTTCTCGCTATAGGTCCTCGTCGGCGTATTTTAGTCCAGACACAAACACGATCATCGGGCTGGTACTCCACATAGCGTCGTCGAAGATTGTAGCGCCGGCTGTCGGTCCTCTGCTGGTTCTTCATGCACAGGCGGTGAGCTTTCGACCTTCTTCGGCACGCTGCAAACAGGTGCCAACGTCGAGATTTCCTTCGTCGGTGACGTCCGATAGATATATAGCATGGCGTCCAGCGTCATTGCCGGGTTCCTTCCGTAGACGAGGTTGAACAGCGCCATGTTCGTCGTTTCTTGCACGGCCGTGTTTATGCGAAGGTCACGTACGGAAGGATGGCATCCGACGTCTTGTGCTCGACGTCGACGTACATTACCAGCATGTCTGCGATGGTCTTATTTAGGCGCTCGGCGAGGCCACTCGTCTGCGGGTGGTAGGCGGTGGTGCGGCGATGGCTTGTCTGGCTGTAGCACAGGATGGCTTGAGTTAGTTCAGCCGTGAAGGCCGTACCTCTGTCGGTGATGAGCACTTATGGGGCACCGTGACGCAGGAGGATGTTCTCAACGAAGAATCTGGCTACCTCGGCGGTACTGCCTTTGGGCAAGGCTTTTGTTTCGGCGTAGCGGGTGAGGTAGTCCCTAGCTACGACGATCCATTTATTCCCGGACGGCGACGTCGGGAAAGGCCCCAGTAAGTCCATCCCGATCTGCTAGAACAGTCGGTGAGGTGTTTCTATCAGCTGTAGAAGTCCAGCTGGCCTTTTAGGCGATGTTTTGCGTCGCTTACAGTCTCAGCGTGTCTTTACGTAACGGGCGACGTCGGTAGTAAGGCGAGGCCAATAGTATTTCGCTTGTATCCTCGCAAGCGTGCGGGAAATAGCGAGGTGTCCAGCCGTTTCGTCGTCATGGAGAGCTTGCAGAACCTCTGGACGCAACGCAATGAACCTCTGGATGCAATGACAATGACCACGAGGAGGTAGTTGGCTCGGAGTGGCGATAAGTTCCTTAGGAGAGTGTCGTTTTGCAAGAAAAACGACGTCAACCCTTGCCTGAACACCTTCGGCAACACGACGGTCTTGCCTTCCAGGTAGTCTGCAAGGCAGGATCCTTTGTTTCGAGTCGGCTTGTTGTTCGGCGAATTCGTCGGCACTGATGGGTCCCAAGAAAGTGTCATCATCCTGGTCGTCCTGTGGCGGGGGTTTGACGGGGGCACGAGACAAGCAGTCGGCGTCTGAGTGCTTTCGCCTGGACTTGTAAACGACGGTGATGTCGAAAGCCTGAAGTCTCAGACTCCATCGTGCGAGGCGACCTGAAGGATCCTTTAAGTTAGCTAGCCAACGCAAGGCGTGGTGGTCGCTCACAACTTTGAAAGGCCTGCCATAAAGGTAGGGACGAAACGTTGATGTAGCCCAGATGATGGCGAGGCACTCCGTTTCTGTTGTGGAATAATTTGCTTCCGCCTTCGACAGTGACCGGCTAGCGTAACTTATACCCTAGTTACACTGGCGTGCTAACCACAGTTCAGACACATCTCAGTTAACCGGACTGAACTATGGTTACCGTCAACACCAGTTGACATACGTCACACAGGAAAACCTGTCCCAGTTAGGACTGTTAAGCAGGTCACGTGATACCCAGTACTGCGAATGAAAATATAATTGTTTAGCTCTTCTTTCTAATTATTTTGACAAAAAACTGTATTTTCTTTAAAATCTGTTCATCGTGTTAGCATCTGCACTGCCTGAGCTTCTATTAATTCAATTGATTTTGCAGGTGTTTGACAGCAGTTATAGCCGGTCAGCCAACGCCTGGCCAAGTCTAGTTCACAGCTGGTACGAAAGCCAATACAATCGATTGCTCGATTGGGATTTTTGGCGAGTGCGCTTTGATTAGCTGTGATCCCTGTTATTAGTTCGTTCCTTTGTGTTTTTTCTAGACTATGTACGGCATTGCTTCGTTTTTTAGTTGTCGTTTCTGCCAGCTTTGATTTGGTGACGCGAAGCGCGAACTGTGCGATGTAGTTGAGCAAGCCTGTATCGTGTGACGGGGACGAAGACCTTGACGACATTTTCATTACTTTTGCCGCTCAGACGACCAGCGCTGCACGCCAAGCAGATGGAAGTGCTCCGTGTACTACAAGACAGTGAGGTACTTGAACAGGAAAGGGAGAACGCTGAAACGCAGTGTCGTCAAATCGTGGCCACGGCTGTTCCGCTTTATTACCGTGAGCGGCATGTGTGGTCACACCCGCGGGCGCAATTGTGGTATGAAGAAACGCTCCCGCACTTTCCCGGGAGTGTATTCAGGGAAAACTTTCGACTCAATCGGTGCACGTTCCGATATATTGTGAGTGTGTGCAAATCACTGGCACGGCAAGACACGAATATGCGCCAATCCATCCCTCTGGAGAAGCGCGTGGCGATTGCGTTGTATCGCCTGGCTACATCCGCTGAAGACAGAACCGTGGCTAATCTCTTTGGCGTCAACCGTTCGTCGGTTAACATAATAGACAGTTTTAGCAGAGCGCCGCTTACGCTCGGCTCCGCTCAGATTTCACTCTGAGATACTGCAGGGAACAGCGCACATTTCACATTTGATAAGCGCGTCTTGCCGAGACGCCAGCGACGCGCTATCAACTCGGCTGCAAAACGACGAAGAGGTCAAGTAGACACGCTGTCACGCTCCGCTCAGTTGGCATTGTAGCGGAGCGATGCATGCGGTCTTCGTTCCGCTGCCGGTATGAGCGTTTTGCGCAAGCGCCCGCTAAGCGGTTGTGTGGCATTTGCTAGCATATGCCGGTCTGAGCGGAGCGGACAGCAAGCGCTCACCTAAAACACTAATATTCCGCGAGTTCTGCATTGTTGTTGAGAGGCGCCTAGAACCACGCTACGTGCGTTTCCCTTCAGCACAAGGGCTGGCAGAGCACCTGCGTCAGTTCAGCGCTGTTGCAGGGTTTCCTCAAGGAATTGGCGCCCTGTATGGTTGCCATGTTCAAGTCTGCCCTCCAAAAGAACAAGCCGCCGACTACTTCAACTATAAGGGGTGGCACAGTATACCATTCTTCTCGCTGTTTTTGATCACCACTTCACATTTATGTACACGAACGTTGGATCACCGGTCGAATAGATGATGCGGCAGTGTTTGAGCGGTCACGTTTGCCAAGAGCTCTGAGGAGCAATTTGTTGAGATTAAATATCAAATTATTGAAGGGGTATCGGTTGGGCCTGTTCTCTTGGCTGACTAGGGATTCCTTGTGCAGCCTCATTTGATGAAACCTTTCCCAAGGCCAGGTCCTACGGGCTCAGTATCGCATGTTTTCAATTACAATCTGTCAAGTGCTAGATGTATTGTAGAAAACGCCTTCGTGCGACTGAAAGCGCGGTTTCGAATCGTGCATAAGGGCCTGGAATGTGATATTGACAACGTAGACTGCATCATCCGTGCTTGCTGTGTTCTGAACAACATTTGTGAGCAGCTAACCGATCACTGTGATGCAATCTGGATTGAAGTTGCGCGTAGTAAAGATGCAAGGTGGACTCAGCCAGTAGGTACAAGCAGTCGTAATGAGCCAGTAGGAGTGGAAGTGAGAGAGGCAGTTGCGAAGCATATTGCAGCACGCAGGACAACCTAAGTGTTTTGACTCTCCCACACAATGCCTCATGCACCAGCATGAGGCATTCACAAGTACTGTGTGTACATGCTATGTGCTGCACAAATTGCATTTTCGCAGTTTGTAAGAATTGCGCAAGAAGTTGCATGTCTACTACGAGAAAGCTCTCGCTTTTAGTGCAGTGCTTGATGAGTAAAGTTTTATTATACATGACCGCCATGGACATAACTCCTTACTTTACAGTGTGTTATGAACATTATTTAGCATGCAGCATAAATGTATTGTCTCCTTTGGTTTTCTTATACTCGCTTGTGTATCAGTTTTAGTGCTTTGTACAAAAGTGACAACAAGCAGTGCAGGGTGCTTTGTGGCAGTTGCACGTGCACTTATGACTGCACTCTTGATATTTTTTGTGTTGTGTATTATTGGTAGGCTATAGATGGCTTGAGTGAATGACTGCTTTTTTATATTCAAAGTCAAAAGCACCTGCAGATGGAAGCACACTCTGTGGATAAAATTTGTATAAACAGGGATAAAGTGCCTCATAAAGGCTGGCGGGCGTTTCGATATTTGGATCTATCTTATTCAAAGGCTGATTTGCAGATTGTGTGCTTTTTATATTGAAAGCAAGATTGTCTTTTTGTAACTTTCTTACGGAAATAAATACCTTCAACAGTGAAACCTTGCCTCACCTATTCAAACAAAATAGTGATAGGTCTGGTTTAGGCATCTCGTGCAAACAAGTACAAGTGGGTGTATGGGAGATCCAAAATGAGTATTCTCATGAACATTTTTGAAGATAGCAAAACAGAAATAATGTTGATTCAAACTTTATTTTGCCTTGAAGCAAAATAGTTCTTCATAATTTCTGCCATATTCTTGTTGATGTCATTGGCCTCTTTCTGGAGCTCCACAAGCTCCTTGCGCAGCTGAAGAGATTCTCTAGCATTTTCTGCGGCTCGCTCTTCTGCGCGGCTGTGCAGCGCCATAAAATCCTGCAGCACAGATGACGGCCGCTTTCGCTTCCTTCTGCTTGGTGAGTAGCTCGCAGTGGGACTTGCAGCATTCTGTACTGCTCCGTGGTTCTCATTCGTGGGAGCAGGGCTCTCTTGCATGCATCCTGTAGTTAAGGATTCTTCCTGGTCAGCAGTGTCTGCATCCCACGATGCAACCACTTCAGCATCATCAGGTGCCTCATAAACTTCTGGCACCTGTGTATGATAAGAAAAGACAATGGCGTACACATGTAAAGTCAAATTGCACCACTGCAAACTAGTTTCTGGATCAGCAGCATATCTACTTGAAAACCAGCAGACCAACCAACTGTGCTCTGACATGTTGCATGCAGCATGATTGGTACACGTCAGAAGAGAGAGCTCTCTACATTTATGGAGAGAACTACTGCTTCTAGCACTCACATTTTAAAACAAATGAAAGTTTTCAATGCAATTACGTTCTGGCAAATCAGTTATGCGGAAGCCTGCAAGGTGGACAAAATGTCACGATTGGGAAAATTGTCATCCACTCGGTGTAGCTTCAAATTTATAGGCTTTGATGCATTTGTGCAAAACATGTGTAATGAAGCATGTACTACTTCAGGGAGGTGTAGTTCACTCCACACAGTCGAGGTGCATGTCTCGTGGAAGTGAATGTGCTATACGTAGCTATTTATTGTTTCTCCTTGGAATATGTTGTGAAATGAGTATATTTAAATGTTTAATTGAATTATAAGTTACTAAAGTGTATGTGTTACCGTATTCTTGCATTATATTAATAAATTATCATTTATGCTGACATTGTTTGTCGCTGTGCTAACTCTGAGGCAGCTTGCTTGCATTGCTGTGTGCCTAGCCAAGCAAAGCTGCATGCCTTTTGCCCAGGAGCCCTTGGTTATCATTTTGTAAATCTGCAATTACACTAATGCACGCAGAAACGGTACATTTTTGCAGGCTGCGCACTCACTCACAATCCTACTCACGCCCAGTCATGCTCAGCCAACACTGATTCACGCTTGTAGCCAATTTACATTTACTACCACACATTCACTCATACTTGCGTCCACTGGCACTCACTCACATACATGCATCCACTCAGACTCGCCAACAATCAACCCCGTTAATACTTCGATCCACTCAAAATCACCGTCCCTGAATTCCGTTCTTACTCTCATTAACTAGCACACAGTGTTATTCATCCTATTCAGTTCCAATCAAACTCACCGGCACTCACTCCTCTGAAATGAGTGGGGTGCAAGTACAAGTCGAAGTACTTGTGAGTGACGAAGGGACTACTTAGGTTTTTAAAGGAAACGGGCTTGGACAAGCGGTTGTAACAGTGATGTCACGTGCCACGCGAGAGTGACGGACTGTGACTGGCGATGTGTGTGCTCTGCTATGTGCTCTCTCCCTCTCTCTCTCTCTCCTCCTCATCTTTCATTCCCTCTCATCCCGCTCCTACGTGTAGGGTTGTGCTGAACTGCTTGACCTCCCTGCCTTTCCTTTTCCACTCTTTCCTGCCTTCCTTCGCGATTTAATAAAATAACAAAAATCATAGCAAGTCCTCATCGCAAAAGTATTCGAGAATTTAAAACTACGGTCTGAGCTTCATGATCATTATAGGGTTTTAAATACCGATGACGTTGTCGTTCATCGCAACAGTGCACTCTAAAAACTAAGAGAGTTCCGGGAACTCTCTTTGAGGGAGTATCTGCTTGTCCCATATTTCACTCCCTTTTCAGGAGTAAAACACCTCCATCTCGGAGAGAGTACAGCAACTCCCCCGGATAGAGTATTAGTACTCCTCCTCCACAGAGTGCTAGAACTCCTTCCAGAGTACAAATACTCCACCCCACAAGAGTATTAGTACTCCCTCGAACCAAGTGCTTCTACTCCCCCAAACAGAGTGCTTGTACTCCTCCTAATAGAGTGTTTGTACTCCTTCAGACAGAGTGCTGGTACTCCTCCCAATTGTGTGAAAGCACTCGCTATGCAGTGCCATGGTCACATCAGAGGCGATTCACAACACTTACATTCGGGGATATTTGATTCCTTCATAAGGAGCTCCTGCACTTATGCTTCGTTAATTGGATTTGATGTTTAGTCGCCGAGTCACTCGAATGAAACATATTTTTCTTAAAAGGTCAACATTTTTATTGATCAAACAGTCACAAGGCAAACAGTAAAATTTCGAAAAACAGATACACATCACGCCATTTAGTTACACGGTGTACCCAGTATACCCACGTTTTAGGTTTCTCGTCCAAATTGCATGGCAACACATTTTGATGCTTTGGAGTGCGCTCCTCTGCACCATGTGGAGTCGTGCCGAGCTGGCTCCTTGACACCATTTTCTCCTTGCAGCTGCCTTGAGTTTTATAAAACGGGTGCCTGAAAAACATTGTGCGCGCAAATGAACACGAGGAAATATTGTGAAACCATCTAAAAACAGTCAAGGAAAGTCATGGCACTAAGAAGCCTTAGCACTAAGTATTTGTACTGTAATGCAAGTATTAGTACATCTAAATGACTGTAATAGTCCACTTCCAAACCAATTTAAATTTTTTGACTTAAAGAAAGAAAAAATAAAACTGGCCATTAGGCCTCAGTCCAGAACCAGTGTTACAAAAATTCTGAAAAATAAAATATTGGTCATTGTTGGCACACTTCGTAAACGCATCCCCTCCTCTAGGGGAGAGAGCAGTGGTGGTATTGTCTGCATCTTATTTCTGACGTTATGAACAAATATAATTCCTGAAGAGAACTTGGGCTCTTTGGCTTATCTAAAACAAAAGAAATCAGCCGCCTAAGTAAAGGGAACATAGCTAGTGGAGTTAATAAAAGTAAATGCACAGGTATATCGAAAACACTAAACGTGGACACCGAGCCAATAGCAATAATGTACAAAGTCCCTGTCACTGTAATCCTACAACAGTAGCCATTGTATTCGATTCCAGTGCATAACTCGCCGCTTGACCAGACACCGAGTCCATACACAACGCGCCTGGTCACATTCGCACCGTGCTCGGAAACCGCAACACGAGACACAAAATCAGACATAAATTCAAATCAATTTATTACATTGGCAAAAAATGTGTCTTATTCAGCCCAAAACAACAATTCCCAATGCCTATTCAGGCAGTTTAACATTACGCGCCAAACTGACCTCACGCAGCGTGCAGCTTTATGCCTGCGGCAACTTTCTAACAGGCGCTAGCGCTGCACGTAACATCACTGGCCGCAGATTACCCATGGGCGAAACACACTGTCAAGCGCGCGCCTTAATATAATGAAAGCATGCCGCCAACAAGCTGACGCCTTTTGTTATGTAACTCCTCAGTTAAACAGCGCTCCGCACGCCTTAGACTGCGAAACTGAATAAATTCAAACACATAAAACACACGCTTACCACGCTCGGCATTGGCACGGAATCATGGACTGGTGAAGAAACCTTTTTATGCGACGCCGCGCCTCACGTATTATTGAACACACCGTGCATCACTGAGCGTTTGCGATTTTGAAAGCTCTTACGGATTGCGGCAACTGATAAAATCACATGCAGTCATCGTGACGACTGCTTTTTCTATTGACATGGAATGACACAGCACGCATACATAGTCCGTTGGCAATCGCGGCGGCTTAACAGGCTTAACTTCGCGATCACTGCCTGACGATAATATATCATATACGCAGAATGTGCCACGTAAGTTAGAAATCACTTACCGTGGAGTATTTGTTGTTCAATCCAACGAACGATGAACGACTGTCCTCTTTTCGCGGCGTTGAAACGTGGCTGACACAAGAGTTTTCTTGGATGGCCTTGGCGCGCACCGCCTGCCCGGGCCTGCCCGCTGAACGCATCGCCTTTCTCCGGCGCTGTGCTCTTCCGCGATGCTGTGCGGGCGCGCGGTGGGGCGACTCCGAAACAAAAAGTAGTGCGCTGATCTCTGCACCAGTTTGCGCGCTGGCTGCATCTCTTACAAGAAAAACGATGCGCTCTTTGCTCTACCTGCGTGAGCGATACATCGTCATGTTCCCGACCAGCCTCATGCAGTTTAAGATGCAGTATATGCTACGTTTTGCTCTCAGTTGCCGCGAGAGTGGAACGGGCATTCTACTCTCTCTCAGATGGGTGGAGTAGAAATAACATTTCACTCTCTCGATGCGGATAGAGTGAACAATGCATTTCACTCTCCCCGAGATTTTGCGAGAGTAAAACAATGCCTTGAAGAGTGAATCGGCCCCTTCACTCCTGGGATACTCTCCCTAGTTTTTAGAGTGTGATGTGATGTTTGAATCAGTTCTGACACAAGAAGGAATTTTATATTAGATATTATTCCTAATTTGCATTTTTTATGCAATTTCAAAAAGGGCACGCCGTTCTACGCAGAATCATAGCCTAATTTGGAGCGAACCTGTATCTTTTGACCACTTCCATGAAGATTTGGAGATGCCTATAATAAATAAACCGCATAGTTGGCAACTTTGTAAAGATAATTCTTCCGATGACTCAATAAAAGGAATTTAGTATTCTCAGTGGTTATTGTAAAGTTCTCACAGTTCACGGAGGCAAATTTTACGGCACTTAAAACTCCTCAATAACTCTCGGCAGCCCTTGCTTTAGAAAGTTACTGCTACGGCCCTATTTGACCCAGGCAAGCTGAATTTTGTAGATGCCTTATTGATACCATTTTTCTTTAACAAGATGCTTCGTTTATTCAGAACATATATTGTGGACGAATAGTATAAGCCCCAAGGCCGGGTATATCACTACATGGTTCACAAAACATCCACATCGCGACGTCACCGTCGGTGGGAACGGCCTCAGACGGGCGCAATTATTCCTTGCATGTAGCACAATAGAGTCGTGGTTCAATTTTCCCCTTGCTCTCAATGGTTTCTTTTGTTGGACCAACAAATAAGCGCACACCGCTTACGCCCCTCAGCGTTGTCTGAGCACTCTCGGAAAACTGAGTACACTTGAAGGTGAACTAGTTACTTCTTTGACTCACTGACTTGACTTCTTCGAATCATGTTGGTTTACAAGACATCTAACCCAGGTTTACTGTAATGCGAGGAGGTTATGAGTGCTGCTGCTTATTCGCACGAAATGCTGCTGCTCCTTATGATCATACCCGCGCGACCTATACACACAAACCAGCCATGGATTGATCGTGCCATTGTTGTGCCTGTTAATGTAAATGACAAGTATCGCGCGCATTCAGTGGACTAACCAATTTTTGCTCGTAAAACACAAGCTCGTAAAACGTGGGTAGCCTATGACCACAGGCCGGGCCCAGATTTAGCGGCGTCATGAATGTCAACGCGTACAATGACTCATGTCAAAGTCATAAAAAACCGACGGGCTATAAAGGGGTACAAAGTTGGGCGTGCAGAGAGTGACAATATGAAAACATAATAACAAAAAGCATGCAAGGGGTCTGCTGCTGCCAGAAGAGTATTCGGGTAGAAAACGCCTGCCCGCAAACACAAAGGATACCACGTGTGCAAAGAATGCAATGGATCGCAGTTCGTTCAACTCTGAGTTTAGTGGAGGTCACAGTGCAGGCGTCCTACAGCCAGGTGAGGGTGTATTGACTGTCTTTGGGGTCAAACACTCTCTTGACAGCAGAGACCCCTTGCATGCTTTTTGTTAATGTTTTTATAATAGCACTGCATGTACGCGCAAATTTGTACCCTTTATAGCACCACTGTATATGCCCGTCGCTTTTGAAGACTTTGACATGAGTCATTGTATGCGTTGAAATTCATGACGCAGCTAAATTTGCGCGCGCCTGTGGTCATAGGCTACTCATGCTTTACAAGCTTGTGTTGATGGCTTTGTTGTAGTCCCGTTTATTTTTTATTTTGTAAAAATAATTTATTAATGTGCGCGCACAAGTTTTCACTGACATTCTTGTTGCCTTCCGTTTCTAATTTTTATTATTTTCTTGTATATTGTTTACACTATTACGGAGAAAATGTATAAATTCAGCTCTGTGTGCTTGCAATCGCACTCGTAATGAAGGCCGGACCCCGGCCGAAACGTCAATAAAGTCCTAGCTGTTCTATGCTTTTCCGACGTGCTTCTATATTTTAACTATTTCTCTGCCGGCCACTGTGATTCTGTGCTTCAGTGATTTATACATATAGAAGCATACAAAATCAAGAAGGTGGCAGATAGATGGAGTAGCATGCTGTGTATATAGGTTATAAACGGGGTAAGTTACCCCAGAAAGGCTGGTCAACGTTTTGTAAGGAAGACCTATCGTCGTGTAATCTGGCTTCGTCATCCTCGGCAGGTTTTATAAGCTTTACAAACGAATAGAAAAATGTGCACGTGATGAAGATCGAGGTGTTACGTAATGTTGAATATGGCATGTCAAATGCGACCGTTTTTATATCTTACTGCGAACTGAACCCGAGAAGGCCTAATCGAGAAGAGCGCTGGAGTGACCTCGCGTTCTCATACAAAAATATTTTGTGTACAGGTATGTTTTGGGGGAGGGGGGAGTTCTGACTATAATTTGTTACTTTTGCGCTGAATTGAGGGCACATGGGCATTTGAGATCCTTCGACACGCATTATACCGTGGGCATCCCTTGTCACGAACCAGTCCATGTCGTTTAATCTAATGACGTTTTACTGAACCTAGATTCATCGAAGAGGGTATATCAATAAGATGTGGCCACGGTCGTTTCATCGAACGTGCTTTAACTACACGTAATGGCCACGACAAAATAGCATCTGCAAACTCAAGGTAAACACAGCTTTTCACTTTGAACTATGACGTCATGATTCCGTACTACTATTTGCACACATGCAACAGTTTTGACAGCCGAAGTTCATCTTGAATAATGAAGAATGATTCATTCAAAATCAACTCGTGTGCATCGGGTCAGTGATATTACATAAGAATTATGAGTATCTCTGAGATTATGCTTGTTCTTGAACATGTGCCTACGCAGTTAATTCATCCTCCTTATTTTTCCCTCTTCGTCCCCTCTCCCATTTCACCTTAAATCCCGCCATGTGAGCATAAACCCATGGTTGTTAGTCTGCGCTCAGTCCTGTCGCCTTCTTATTTCTTTTTCGCACGCAAAACGATTTTCGCTTGTCAGAAAAATACAAGCAGCTTAAGCAGTCACGCTTGTAAAAGTGCCTAGAGGCTTCACAAAAATACATTGCATACGTACACAACCACAAATGTTTTTGGCCAGGCTACTGACGCTAATAAAACGAAAACAAGATGTCTTTGCATGAACTATGAAGAGAAACCGACGGTTGAGGCACTTCCACATTGATATTTATTTGGACTAACTGGTGGATATATTTTTCTGATCACTGACTGTGCACCGGGAAAACATTTTGTGTAAGGGGCGAGTTTTTATGCGAGCTCCAGGAAAGTGGCTGTTGTTATAAAAGGTCCACAATCGTGTGTCCACTTCAAGAGGCAAATGATATTGCTTTGAAGAGGGCGAGCTGCCATTTTGCAATTGTTTTCAGATCTCTTAGTTCGTTCACAACCAACTCTTGCCCAACAAGATGGAATGTACTGTTGCTGTTCAGTAACCTTTATCAGCGCAGAGCAATTTCAATGTAAAGGAATGTGCAGGGCTTTTGGATGGTAAGACGAAACCATTGAATGGGAACAATAGCTCGTTCTACTGTTTTGTGGTCAAAGGTGTTATGCTTGGAAACTACATTACGCATCTTCAGGAACATCGTTGCAAGTTGTCTACTCTGAGCTTCTGGGACGCTACAAAGAACTGAAACACTTGGACCTCTCGAATTCGTTGTTTCCCTGTCATACGTGTTCGTTTTCCGTGCATTCATCAGTGTAGGAAAGATAAAAAATTTGAACGTGACAGCGTTAAGGGGCCCATGTCACAGAAAATCCGGTGTCGGTGTAAGCGTTGGCGTATGGGGGAAATAATCATGCCAAACCGCCACATCCCCCACCACCCCGACCGGAGAGGCGTTTCGCGTGCGCAAGGAGTTAGTGAACAAAAGCTGAATTTGTGAAAGCTGGATTTCTCAAAATTATAAAGTTGGACTTAACCACAAACTACAGAAGTGATAGTGTCGGATCGTAATTTGAATATACGAAAAAAAAATCTGATAAGCAGCCAGGGATCTTTGAATGGTATCGCGTTCTACTCTTAAAGGCGATGCTTAAGCATGCTCCAATTCTGATGGTGCACGCCGGGCGCGACCTAGTCCGGAAGCTCGCACCCACTTTCTAAATTTAGAATAGAAAATACAGGAGCACGTAGGAAAACATATAACATGGGTCTGGCCTTCTCGCTACATATATATATCGCTGGGTATTACGCTCAATGTACTTTTTTTTTCGTTTCAATTCACTACCAACTGGATTATATAGATGTTACTGACGAGACAATGTGCAGGGAGTGCACAGCATGCGACTGCACAAAATCCGAAAAAAAAAAACGCTTCCGCTTTTTATGTTGCCTGCAGCAACCTAATTTATTTTTATAACATAGCAAACTCACGACATGGACGAGTGCAAGCCGTCGCCGGCAACCAGAGCATGCGTGCAATAATCACTCAAGCCGAGTAAATGCGAAAGAACATGTTTGTTTATTGCTGGACTGCCGCAAGAACTTGCGAGGTTGCTTGAAAGTCATTCATGTTACCGTCTACCATCCTGCGTAGAGCAGAGAATGCTGCTCGGTCTTGCATGCCGGCATGTCATCCATTTCGCCGCGACGACAGGTAGCGGCGTTGAAACGGCATTGGTGGAAGCAGTGAGCTTTCAGAAGTCCGAGTTCGACATTGGACAAGCATGCAGCCGAACACTGCGCTCACGCAGAATGTCAAACTACTGCATGCGCCCTTCAAGCCACAACCTTCAGTTCAGAATCGGCAAACACGACACCAACCTCAGGACACGGAATGCTTATTTCCCTAAGCAATCTCTGAGGAAAGTTCCTAGGGCACTGTCATTGAGCTCTTGGTACCGGCTTAGTGGTGTGGCTGAACGCGTCATATGAGTACACCAAGCACACTGCGGGGGCCCAAGGCCAAGCCGTATGCATGGTGTTCTGAAATCTCTCAGTGGGTATGTATTGGAGTCGGGGTCGCACTCATCTGAATCTGCACTCGCCTCAATTTCGTAGGCCCCGGAAATGACGTCGCTGTGGGTAGCCTGGTCGCGCTTGCTGCGGTTGAGAAAACGTTTCCCAAAAGGCGGCCGGAGCTTCCTTTCGCGCTGATTGCCGCCGTCATCGACATCCGTCTTCTCCTCCGAGGAGCGTGCCGAGCGATTGGCCGAGGCGCCGTGATCCACGCATTCTGAAGTAGCAGGCTTGTCTTCACTACTTGGGAGGACGTCCTTGTGGTGCTTGCGCCTTGACTTTGATCGCCCCATGACTTAGCTTATGCTTCAACGTCGATATGGTTGGGACAGACTTCACTCACAGTTCTCTGCAGGCCAGATGCTGTGGGTTGTCACTTGATGGCTTCGATGAGATGCCGGTGAATGCAGACGTATAGCGACGAGATTTGAGAGCAGCGAAAGAGCTGCGCTGATCTGAGTCGTGGAACTGCCTCTCGAGAGGGTCGGCTGACCTTTTATATCCTGCAAAGTTCTCTCCGCCACCACCTTGAGAGCGCCAGTGAGGGGGAGAAGGAATGGGGCAGGGGTTTCGAGAGGTTGCCCTTTATTTGCTGCCGCTAGTTGTGGGTGGTTCAAAATTGGTCACGTGGTTGAGCCTGTAAACGCGGAAGCAGGTAAGAGGGAAAGGGGGAAAGCGACAACAGGAACCCGCCTGATTAACTTCACTGTTTCCGAGAAAGGAAAGCGTATGCAGCTCACCCGGTTCCTTTACATTGAACTTTTCTATTTGGCGCTCCTATCATTCTGAAAATATATAAAAAACGTATTTTTTTTTTGCATTTTCTGCCAACTGAATAGGTACCTAACTTAGAATTCTAATATTTTCTCGGGTTCATTATTGTAGGGTATGAAATTATTCTTAGCACCCACAGGGCTATATGTGGGTGCTAAACAACTTCTTGGGAAGCGCGTAAGAGCCTTGCTTTTCCTATTGCGAAGACGCTGCGCAACAAAGGATAGCTTACGAGCTTTCTGGAAACATTTTATAGAAAATAATTTGGTTCATCGTGTGTGTGCGAATTTCCTGCTTCGTCCTGTCTTTGTACTTCGCTTTCTTTGAACACGTGTTTGGTGCGAAGTTTATTGCTTTTCTAGCGGTTCCTCTTGTTGTGAAATTTATTTTAACAGTGACGGTATATGAGAAAGAAAAGAGAATGGTCGAGTTCTCATTATGAGATGTGTTTAGAGGGAGAGACTTGTAACGGCTTGGTTTCCATCTAACCACGTTGGTAGTAGTGCCTATTCTATAGTGCCTATTCTAGTAGTGCCTATATTATAGTTGTGTGCTTCCGATTTCCACAACTAACAAAATTAATACCACGTCTTCGTCGCAAAATTATTCAGAAATTTAGAACTACGGATTAAGCTTAGATATCATTATAGGATTATAAATACAGATGTCATCTTCGTTCATTGCAGGAGTTATGTCATGGCTGAATTTGTGGGTCAGAATACCGGCAGGGGTGTCCTTTCTATAACTTCGAATTATATGTAGTTATCACAATATAATTACAAATTCACTGTCACTGTAGCATAGGCCAAAGACGATGAAGGCGAAGGCTGGGGGGCTCAAGGGACATTTATTAAATTACTTGACGTTCTCAGTCGAATACGTTGTTACTGATTACTTGTTTTTTTCTCGACCAAATGTCGCAGGTTCCAGTGCCCTTGTTGCTGCTACCTTAATTAAAAGCGCGCTAATTAAGACCAAAGGTCGTGGGTTCAACTCCCACCAAAGGTCGTAGGTTCAAGTGCCTTAATTACTTTATATAATGTAAATAAATGTGCCTTAAATAACTTCGCCTTAACCACCGATGTCTTAACTACCCACGGTGGTCGGTTCGACTGCCACATAGGCTCGAGGGTTTGACTCCCTTCTAAGATCGTAGGTCTGAGTGATTGAATTAACTCTGTGTTAGTTAAACTGGATGAGTACGTCGACTGGCACACCGTCAGAATTGTTGCGTGAGCGTTTTTAACGCGATAGCGTTTGGGGCCCCGTGTCGCAGAAAATCCGGCGTCGGCATTGGCGCCAGCGGGCGAGAAAATCATCCCCAACCACATTTAGGTACGCCACACCATTCTATCATTAATGTTGCTCATACCTTGTCTTGCATTCTTGCCAACGCTATTCCTCGGAATCTTGAGAATGACAATTCACAAACAAATGTCATGAAACAAAACGCCCACAGCACATGCCTTGTATGTTAAATCTTCTCAGACTGATATACTAAATGTGCGAAGCAAACAGGCAAACCTGAAAATAATGTAAGTTTCATTGGCGCGGTTGTGCACTATCTCAGGGATCGGCCAACGCAAGAGGCCGCATTTCCACCAGAAAGGTCGCCTACGTGTATAGCGTTCGCCGCCAGTGTTTGCCAGTAACCATTACGGTTGAATAAGCTGCAGTCGTCGGGAACCATGAGTATACGCAGTCAGGGACCTTTGAATGCTATCGCGTTGCACTCTTAAAGGCGAAGCTTAAGCGTTCTCTCCAATTTTTATATTGGTAAGACAGTGAAGTATGTAAATTATTACACCGAGTCGGCATCGTGTAAATTTCGCATGGATGACACGGTTTTCGCTCAAGGACGTTGAAGGTCGACTGAACAATGAGACATGTAAGCCTTTCGCCTTAATAATTCTTATCTATATTATCAATTCTTCGTCCTTAGAAGGAAAAATTTCACCTTAGTATTTATTCGTATCTTCTGTTTATTCCCCGGTTAAAAATTACATAGGATCTCCTCAGGGATTGATGCTTGAGCACTTCATAGTAACGATGTGGTGTTGAATTTTCACACATCAAACGCTGCTGGTAATCCCAGCACTGCTCAGCGGCTGCGGTTGTCTTGGCGCCATTATCGCTAAATGCGACAGCGCTGTGACGATAAGAACTGCTACGAACGTGAACTGATGAGGGCAAGCAAACTACTGCAGGTGGCGTCGCCAGTTGCGACGATGACGTTCCGATCCGAAGCCACAGCTGCTCCACAGTTCTGGATTAATAAAGGTGTGCCTAGTGCGTGCCTGACTGCAGATGTCACGTGGTACCAGAGGCGCCCTCGTGCCACTGCTCTAGCGTTCGTCGTCGTATTCTTCCACAGCTGGCGAAAACATTGCTGCTGGCTTCTTCTTGAAAGCGATCGTCTTACGAGATGTACGGATGCACAAACAGTTTTCTCGTTTGATAACCATAGAAATGCTTACGCGTTTAAAAGGGTATTGCACAAAATCATATCGTAATTTCCAGCGCTCCTGCATCTTTTCACCAGCTCCATCAAGAGATCCATGTCACTGTAAATAAGCCACACGCTTTAACACGTTATGAAGGTATACTTCTTTCAATAACTCGACAAAGAAATTTAGTACATATCTGGGAATTTGATCTCAGTGACCATTATAAACTTCAAGTTCCCGTAAGTAAATTATACGGCACTCTTAAAAGTCCCCAATTATTCTGTGGAACGCTTGCATTGATAATTCATTGCAGAGGCCATATTTGTCCCAGGTACTTTCAATTTCGTATAATTATTATCAATACCATTTTCAGGAAACATAAAATACCTAGTTTAATTCACCAAATAAATTGTGGGCGAATCGTACAAGCCGCAGGGTCTATGTTGGCGGCATTGTTCAAGAACAAACCACGTGGTAGCATCAGCGTCAGTGTTAATAGCCTCAGAAGGGTGCAATTCATCCTGGCATCTAGTGAAGCCATAGTCACCGTTCAGTTTTCGCGCTGCTGTCAAGGGCTCTTTGTGTCTGTCCAACAAAGAAGCACATGTAAAGATACCACCCCTTAGAGGCGCCTAAACATTCTTGGTTAATAGAGGGCTCTTAGAGGTGAGCTTGGGACTTTGACTCATTGTTGGTCAGCCAGGTTTCTTGGAATGCGAGGACGCCACGAGTGCTGCTGCGTTTTCACACAATGTACTGCTGACCGCTCATGGTCACATCCGCGCGGCTACACCATGGAACCGCCCCCCCCCCCCCCCCTCGAATGACTGTACCATTGTTGTGCCTATGAATGAAAATGGCACGCTGGGCGCGCATTCAGTCGACTGTAACTTATCTTTTCCGCCTTCTGTATCCTGCACACTACCCAAAGCCTAGCGCAGCCGCGCAATATCTTCCAGTGTATGTAGACTTTTTGGAAATGTCACAACGTGCGATGGGTGGTTCAAAGATGGTCGCGTGGTTGAGTGTGTAAATAGGAGACTAACAAAAGTGGTGAAAGCGGGTGGGGAGGAGGTGAAGTGAAACATGCTGAATTTTGTTAAATCTTTGCAAGAAATCGAAGCGCATATGACACATCCTGTCAACTCTCTTATCTCCTCTCAGAATAAACAAATACTGTTTTGTTGCCTCAATTTTCCCCAAAACTGAGAGGAATCTGAATACGAATAATCATCTTCGCTCGGGTGAGTCGAGTAGCTTATGAAGCGGTTCTCAGCTCCCAGAGGTCTACATAGCACAGATTTATAGGCTGCTTAAACAACCGTCTTGGGAGCTCGCCTGAGCCTTACTTTAACAAATGTCAAGACGTCGGGCTAGATCCTTGAAACCACAAAGCTCATGAGTTTTCTGGAAACCTATTATAGAAAATGAAACAGCAAGAATGTGTGTGCGAGTTTCCTGCCTCATCTCTTCTTTATATCCTTGACTTTGTGTAATCGTGTTTTTAGCGCTATATAATAAGTTGTATATCGCTTTCTCTTGGAAAAATAAATTTATAAATGAAAGTAAGAAATAAAAACAAATGGTCGCTTTGTCATTAACACATGAAGTTCTGGCGGCACACGTTTTAATGCCTTGGTTAAGATATAAACACGTTGGTAGCGGTGCACTGTGTGTCAATTCTTTATTCTATGTTCAGCCAGTGAGTTTTTCACGCAATAAATAGCACACAAACGTTGACATAACGCTTCATGATTTCGTCTGTTTTTTTTTTATGAAGCTGTTGACACTGCGTCAACAGCTTCATCCATGAGACATAACAGCCCTACCCAGGACTACGAGACACAACGATTGAAAAAGAACCATTGTATGTAACATTTCGTTTTATAATATTCTTGTTTAGGCACTTCAGCTATGAAATGTCTCTCTTAGTGCTCTTAAAATATTTCTTGGGTGCCTGCTGAGTGCATGAAAAGAGTTGCTTCTGTTTTAGGTATCCTGGGAGACAGTGGCCTTTACAGCAGGCTTGAGCACTTGGTCCAGGGTTCGTCATACACCTTCTACGGGGACCCTGCGTACCCACTACGTCCACTGCTGATGCGCCCATATGCCGGATCTTCTCAGACGAAGACAGAGCAGAGGTTCAATTCTGGCATGAGTACAGTCCGCCAGGCCAGTAGAATGGGGTTCGGCAAGACTGTTGGCTGTTTGCCTTCTTGGACTTAAAATAAATAAAAAATTCTTCTACAAAATGTACCGCACATGTACAAAGTAGGTACAATCCTGACAAACTGCCATACATCTTTGTATGATAGTCAAGTTTCTATGTTTTTTGGCTTAAGACCACCATACTCTGCAATAATATCTCGTTCCTGTCACTGCTTGAGATGCTCAATCCTTGGATCGGGGACCTCGCGTATGTGTACCCCACAAGATCATTTTTGAGAGCACATTAAAATGATCAATTTTTGGCTCAATTTGGACCACTAACAAATCTCATATTTGCAGATGGTACATTTGGTATGGCCTCTTACAGCAAATTTTATAACCCGCCGTGGTTTGCTCAGTGGCTATGGTGTTGGGCTGCTGAGCACGAGGGCGCGGGATCGAATCCCGGCCACGGCGGCCGCGTTTCGATGGGGGCGAAATGCAAAAACACCCGTGTAGGTGCACGTTAAAGAACTCCAGGTGGTCCAAATTTCCGGAGTCCCCCACTACGGCGTGCCTCATAATCAGATCGCGGTTTTGGCACGTAAAAACCCATAATTTATTTTTAAGCAAGCTTTATACTTGTATGCAGTACTGGAGCAATGGTAGAGCACCAGCATCACAGTCTTAGGTTGAACACACTTTAATTTTCGTCATAACTAATTGTTCAAGTATTTAAGCGTGATGTTACAAGGATAATGACCTAATAACTTCCTTTTTGAAAAAATAAATGCATAGCAGTAAGCTTCGAGGATGCTTATTTTTTCGAAGAAAGTTTATGAATAATTTCAAGGAGAGTCCTCTGGGTGGCAAGGAATGCCTCTCGTTCTACCCTGCGCTCCTGCACTTCGAGCTCGTACTGCTTTTGTAGCCTCTGCATTTCTGCAATCCGCAGCTGCCTGTCTTCGTCGAGCATTCGCTGCTGCCCCTCCCATTCCCGCCTTTTTGCTCAAGTTGGTCTCAAGACCGAGGCGTTGTTGAGCAAGGACAATTCACCGCTCCTCTATGGAGCACTCAGTCACTCTCATTCACTTTTCATACTGCAGCCTTTCTCAAAGAAGGTCAACTTGCCGCCCTCGGCAGCTCTTTTCGCACCTGCAAAAAAGAAAAAGATCGAATAAGACGGCTACAGCTAAAATGCTGTTTGTAACAAGGCAGTGACAAACTTCTCCAAACAACATTTTACATACATGTTGCCCAACTACACACAGTGTATACTTGCCTTGCCTTCCCCGCAGTCTCTCTTGCACTACACGGTTCAGGGTCGGGCTGTGCGGTTAGGCGCTGAGGAGAGTTGCTGCAGGTGGACACATAAAATATCAAATGCAGCTTCGTCCCCTGGATGAACCTCTTCATACATTTGCATCAATTGTACTGATGCTGCAGTCTCTGTATCCGGATTCCGGCCCGGGATCAAAATAAGACACAAACGAACTCTGTAACAATATATTCTGGCTGGCATTACTTTTTTGGCTGCTAAAAGGCAGTCAAAAGAAACATAGTTTTGTCGGCATGATGTGGCACCTTAAGCATACTTCCACTAAATAGCTTGTCCTTTCACAAAATGTGCTAACAGAAAATATGTCTCTGCTTGGTGTGTTGTACCATTAGAAAGGTGAAGTGAAATATTATTCCATGTACAGCCAGTAACTATGATAAGGGGAGCGTGTTTAGTAGAACATTGCATACAGATCATAATTGCATCGTCGCGTGGATGATATCTGTCCTATGTTTGCATAAGTTGCGATGCAGCACTGTCTGACTAATCCATATTCTCTATGTTGGAACTTAAGGGTCGGCAAATGTGAGATACCATTGTTGTAATGTTAAAAACATTGCATGAACATGAAAGCTGTACACTGTATCACCTTCGTGCTGATCTGTCGTGCATTTGTATTAGTTGTGGTGCAGAGGTGTCTGTGTAAACCATGTGGCGTGGATAAAAACAAATGTTGACAGACATGTCATTCTTGCTAGCACTATTTCTCTTCACTGATAAGAGCGACTCATGTTGCCAAAACACTGTCTTCCCTGCTGCTGTAGTGTAGTGCCCAAGCTCGACATAGTTCTGCCTACTTGTTGTAGTGGCCTAACTAAACACACTTGAGCTAAAACAGAACCTCAATTAGGTGCAGAAGGACGGCTGAGCAGCATTTGAAATGAGCGGGGTTTTCACTGTACAGAGAGCAACTAGTGTTGTAAGAAGTACTAACGCGGAATATTGTATGACAGACACAAAGAAAGTAAGGCGTTCTGTAATGTTGACATGCATTAAATATACAATCACAATAGGCTATTATGATGTTCGAACTTCGAATATATTTACCACAAACACTGCTTCCCATACATGTGTAGCTGTTACTGTGCTGCAAATAGCAATATAGCATGACCGCATTGTTGCAAGATAAATACAGCGCGTGTAACCCGCCGGGGTGGCTTAGTCAGCTAACGCGTTGCGCTGCTGAGCACGAGATCGCGGGATCGAATCCCGGCCCCGGCGGCCGCATTTCGATGGAGGCGAAATGCAAAAACGCCCGTGTGCTTGCGTTGTAGTGCACGTTAAAGAACCCCAGGTGGTCAAAATTAATCCGGAGCCCTCCACTACGGCGTGCCTCATAATCAGAACTGGTTTTGGCACGTAAAACCCCAGAAAGAAGAAGAAGTACAGCGCGTGTACATTTCTCCTGGAACGAAAAAGTACGTTAAATACATTCATATATGACATGGTGAACGCGGGGTTCATGAAGTAAGTGCACGGTGCTGTCTTGCAGACCCTAAAACCTAACATATGAAGTCGGCCTCTTCAACTTCGGTGGTGTCTGTCAGGTGCACCACGTGCGTTGCCTCGGCAGCATCTCTTGCGACAGAAGTGGCACTACGCTCCGCAGCCGAGATGGCAGACGACTGCGGACGCGCACAAGCCACTTTACGTGCAGCCGTCAGTCTGATTTTGTGGCACAAATCGTCGGCGAACTGAGAATTGTCCTGCAGGAGCTGATCTTTTTCTGTGGACTGTTCCTCAGTTCCAGACCTGCGAAGCGAGCGCTATAGATGAATACAACGTGTACACCTAAACCATCGGAAGAAAGATAAGCAAATGTATGTGCTGGGCGATAAATGGACATTACTTACTTCCTCATGTTTGCCCTATTGTTGCGTCGGTACTGGGCGAGCAGTAGGTCCAGCCTGTCGCGGAGTGCGCGCTGACTGAACTTTTTTCAATTGAAATTTTCACGTTGGTGGCCACGCTTGCCCATCCTGCCTGATCGGCAAACGGGTTCACTGCGCGAACCTCGCGCAGCAAAGTGAGGTAGTCATCTTGGGAAAATCGCGTTCGCGACGATGTAGCCGTCTTCGCTGGTGCCATTTCGAAAATGCTTCTCTGAACAAAGTGTCGTCTTCGGCTAAGGCACGCCTCGGCTGCGTTTGTCCTCAAGTTTGGCTTCGCCAGTGCATTCGCGCCTGCTCATTGCCCAGCCGAAGCGTTTCTGTGCTAGGCCTATGAGCCATCAACTCGACAATCGAATTCTGAATCAACGGCGTCTAATGAATAAACTTCATTACACACGCTAGTTGAGAGAAAGCGATAACCGTAGTCACTTTTCCTAGCTTAGGAACTTCACGCGTTACCACGAATTGAGCCCAGTTTGGTGCTAGGTTGGAGCCGTCGCTTCGATGGGTGCCGCCATGTTTGTTGACGCAAAGCTTTTGGGGCTGCTATAGGGGCTCCCGCTAAATCGGTGAAATAGCGTGCCCGAAGCAAAACCCAAACGCAGTTCGCGTCTCACGCATGCGCAATGGCATCGACGCTATTTCTTTGGGGCCCCAACACGTTTTGGGCCCCTATTTTAAAACTCTCTACTGTTTCAACCCCTAGTTTTGACGATCGCCTAGTTGTGGCCATTTATATAGACGAAATGCCACGTGAAATTCATTTGGCCTTTCAATTCACAATGCAGGTGAAAACAAATATGTGGTTGCCCCTTCTATTAGCTTGTAAGGTAATGAACATCAGTTTCTGTTGAAATAATGCGTTTTCTTGCTCAGGTGCATATGCAATTATTGCACCCTCTACCCCGACATCTAACCCAGGTTTCCTGGAATGCGACGAGGTTGTGAGTGCTGCTGGTTATTCGCACAAAATGCTGCTGCCCCTTATGATCATACCCGCGCGACCTCACCATAGAAACCAGCCATGGATTGATTGTGCCATTGTTGTGCCTGTTAATGTAAATGACAAGTATCGGGCGCATTCAGTGGACTAACCAATTTTTTGCGTCCTAACGCATCCTGCATACGACCCAATGCCTGGCGCTGCCACAAAATGTCGTCCTGTGAACATAGATTTTTCGGAAACCCGTTTCTCGTGTGACTTCCACTTCCGCACACTGGTAATTTCCTGATAAGTTACGAGCAAAACCGGACATGTTCTGCAAACCTCTTAGGTAATAAATAGATATGCAATGCTATACAAAACCTATTTTTTTTTGCCACAGAAATATTTCCCGTAGGCCGTAGTGATATTCTGACTTGTGGAGTTCTCGATTTTTTCTACTGTAGTGTTTATCAGCCCATTGTACTGCAAAGACTTTCTGCTGTCGTTAGCTCTAGCACCTTTATCGCCTGACGTCCTCATATGAAAAGTTATCTTCTCCACCTCAACCAAAACTCCGTAAGCAGAGTGTTTTATGATAACGAAGTTTTTTTCTAGCAAGCCTTCGTCAATTTGCTCCCTCATAAGGTGAGTGTGTACTTTCATATATATATATATATATATATATATATATATATATATATATTCATTTAAAATTGGAAACACGTAGGAAAAACATATAATAGGACTTTACTGACGTTTCGGTCGTGGTCCGGCATTCATCCAGAGTGCGATTGCAAGCACACAGAGCTCAATTTCTACATTTCCCCGTAATAGTGTAAAAAATATACAAGAAAAAAATAAAAAAGGAATACAAGGAACACGTGAACTGACACTTGCGCGTGCACCTAGTGGCATTAAAAAAACACGTCAGTACAACAAAGTCGTGAACACAAGCTCGTAAAACGTGGGTAGCCTATGACCACTGGCGCGCCCTCATTTAGTGGCGTCATGGATGTCAACGGGTGCAATGACTCATGTCAAAGTCATCAAAAACGGTGGGCTTATACAGTGGTGCTATAAAGGGGTACAAAGTTGGGCCTATACTACAGTGGCAATATGGAAATATATTAGCAAAAGGCATGCAAGGGGTCTCTGCTGCCAGAAGAGTATTTGTGTAAAGAACGCCTGCCCGCAAACACAAAGGATACCGCGTGTGCAAAAAATGCAATGGATCACATTTCGTTCAACTCAGAGTTTAGTGGAGGTCACAGCGCAGGCGTCCTACGGTCAGGCGAGGGTGTATAGATCGTATTTGTGGTCAAACACTCCCCTGGCAGCAGAGACCCCTTGCATGATTTTTGTAATATGTTTTCATAATGACACTGAATGTACGTACAAATTTGTACCCCTTTATAGCACCACCGTATATGCCGGTTATTTTTGAAGACTTTGACTTGAGTCATTGTATGCGTTGAAATTCATGAAGCCACTAAATCTGCGCGCGCCTGTGGGCTGAGGCTACTCACGTTTTACAAGCTTGTGTTCGCGACTTTGTTGTACTCACGTTTCTTTCTTTTTTAATAATTTATTATATGCGCGCGCAACTTTCCATTCACCTGCTAGTTGTATTCCTTTTTAATTTGTATTTTTTCTTGTCTACTTTTTTACACTATTACGGAGGAAATGTACATATTGAGCGCTGTGTACTTGCAATCGCACTCCTTATGAAGACCGGACCTCGACCGAAACGTCAGTAAAGTCCTGTTATGTGTTTTTCCTACGTGCTTCTATTTTTTAACTATTGCTGTCCCGGCTCCTGTGATTCTGTGCTTCAGTGCTTTATATATAAATATATATATATATATATATATATATATATATATTTATATAAGCATACAAAATCAAGAATGTGGCAGATAGATGCAGTAGCACGCTGTGTATAAAGGTCATAAACGGGAATACGCTACCTCAGAAAGGCTGGTCAAGGTTTGTAAGGAAGACCTATCTTCGTGAAGTCTGGCTTCGTCATCCTCGGGAGGTTTTATAACCTTTATACACAAATAGAAAAATGTGCACGTGGTGAAGATCCAGGTGCTACAAAATGTTAAAAATGTCACGTCAAATGTGACCGTTTTTATATCTTACCGCGAACTGAACCCGAGAAGGCCTAATCGACTAGAGTGCTGAGGTGACCTTGTGTTCTCGTACCAAAATATTTTTGTAGTAGAGGTACGTTTGGGGGGGGGGGGGGGGGGGGGGGGGCATTCTGACTAGAATTTGTTACTTTTGCGCTCAATTGAGAGCACATGAGCATTTTATATTCCTGGACACGCAATATACCGTGGGCACCCCTGGTCACGAACCAGTCCATCTCGTTTAATCCAATCACGTTTTATTGAGCGTAGTTTCATCGAAGAGGGCATATCAATATGACGTGGCCAGGGTCTTTTCATCGAACGTGCTTTCACTACACGTAATGGCCACGATAACATAGCAACTGCAAACTCAAGGTAAAGACAGCTTTTCACTTTGAACTATGACGTCATGATTCTGTACTATTATTTGCACACATGCAACAGTTTTGACAGCCGAAGTTCATCTTGAGTAATGAAGAATGATTCATTCGAAATCAGGTTGTGTGGATCGGGTCAGTGATATTATATAAGACTTATCAGTATCTCTGAGATGATGCTTGTTCTTGAACATGTGCCGACGCAGTTATTCACCCCCTTATTTTTCCCTCTTCCTCCCTTCTCCTATTGTACCTAAATTCCCGCCATCTGAGCATAAACCTGGTTGTTAGTCTGCGCTCAGTCCTGTCGCCCTTCCTCTTTCTTTCCTATAATTTTCGCACTAAAAACGATTTTCGCTTGTCAGAAAAATACAAGCAGGTCAAGGAGCCACGCTTGTAAAATTGCCTAGAGGCTTCGCAGAAATACACCGCATACGTACACAACCTACAAATGTTTTTGCCCAGGCTGCTGACGCTAATAAAAAGGAAACAGTATGTCTACATGAATATGAAGAGAAACCGACCGTTGAGGCACTTGCTTATAGATATTTAATAGTGACGAGCTGGTGAATATATTTTTCTCATCACTGACTGTGCACCAGGGAAACCTTTTATGTAAGGGGCGAGTTTTTATGCGAGCTCCAGGAAAGTTGCTGTTGTTATGAAGGGTCCAAAATCATGTGTGTCCACTTCAAGAGGCAATGGACATTGCTTGGAAGAGGGCGAGCTGCCATTTTGCAATTGTTTTCAGACCTCTTAGTTCCTCCACAACCAACACTTGCTCAACAAGATGGAATGTACTGTTGCCGTTCAATGACCTTTGTCAGCGCAGAGCAATTACAATGTAAAGGAATGTGCAGGGCTTTTGGATGCTAAGACGAAACCATTGAATGGGAACAATAGCTCGTTCTACTGTCCTGTGGTCAAAGGTGTTATGCTTAGAAACTACATTACGCATTTTCAGGAACATCGTTGCAAGTTGTCTAGTCTGAGCATCTGGGACGCTCAAAAAAAACTGAAACACCTGGGCGTCTCGAATTCGTTGTGCCCCTGTCATACGTGTTCGTTTTCCGTGCATTCCTCAGTGTAGAAAAGACAAACAACTTTAACGCGACAGCGTTAAGGGCCCCATGTCGCAGAAAATCCGGTGTCGGCGCAAGCCTTGGCGTCTGGCGGAAATAATCATGCCGAACCACAACATCCCCAACCGGACAGGCGTTGAGCGTGACGCAAGGCGCTAGAGAAAAAAAGCTGAATTTGTGAAAGCTCTCAAAATTCTAAAGTTGGACTTAACCACAACCTACAGAGGTGATAGCGTCGGATCGTAATTTGAATATACGAAAAAAAGCCTGATTGGCATTTATTGTCATCAGATAGGTCGGTGACAATAAGGCAATACAAACCCTAGAAGTAATTTCAAAGGTTACGAAATTGAATACCTTGCATATTTAAGGACTTCCTTAGTTACATCAGGTAATATTTTTCTCCTAATTTTGACTGCTGGAATTTGAGTTGCAAATCTCTTGCATCTGTGTTGCGCATGGAACAGAATAGGTCGTGTTAAATTGAGGTAGCGAAAATTGTCCCCTTGGCTATGTTGTTAAAAATATTTCCATGACGTCATATTACTTGGACCGAAATTTTCATTGTCAAGTCCAGCGTGACGAAAGAAATTAGGTCAAAATCATCGCAGCTTACTCGGGAGCTTCCTAAATTGGACTCTGTGGCCGTAGGTCAAGGCTAGCATGGCGTCATCGATCGAAGTGCACCGGTCTTCTGGTGGGTTGGGTTTGGTTGGAAAACTGTTATGGTACCGCCACAATTTATTAGAGCTTTTGTTTGTCCCTAAATATGGTGACGGAAAACCTGGTTCTTCCGGCGACGTGAACTTAGACGGCGCAGCGCTTGCATTTATACTTAGGCGCAACCGTCCAAAACAGAGGAAGAAGAGAATGGTTAGGCGGAGCAACGCAGTCGTAAAACGAGTGAACAACAGCCTTGCCCCTCTTCACTCGTGGGATCTCGCATACGTGAGGAGAGCACAAGAGGCAAGGAAATAGTATACTACTAGACACGGCGGAATTTGGAGACAAACGGAAAAAAATTAGGCCGAAGGTTCGGGTACATTCCCTGTAGTTCTCAAAAATAAATGCTGTGCTAAGTAGTCAAGTGGGGCATGCAGACACGAAGCAGAACTAAAGAACCGCCTAGGGTAGACGACAACGCGGAAGCGGCGGCGCTAAAATGAACACTTTTGTACTCCTAACAAGGACTGTGTGTCTATGGTATTGCTCGAAGTGCCGGGTGTGACCGTGTCCGGAGGTTCGCACATACTTTCCAAATTTCGCTATATATATTTGCGGCAAAGCTAGGTATTACGTTACGATCAATGTATTTTTTTTCGTTTAATTTCACTACCAACTGGATTATATACAGGTAGATGCTATTGACGAGACAGAATGTAATCCAGTCGAAGGCAAACAAACGTATAGAGCCGTGACACTATAGAGATCGCCGCCATATTTCTCAGGGAAGGGAATCCCACTAAAGAACAACATCATTGCACAATATGTGACTGCACAAAATGTGCAAAAAATGCTTCTGTGTTCTTTCAACGCATCCGCTCTTTAAGTTGCCTGTAACAACCTAATTTAATTTATAACATGCACAATAGCAAACTCACAAGATGTACCAGGGCAAGCCGTCACCGGCGACCAGAGCATGCGTGCAGTAATCACTCAAGCCGAGTAAATGCAAAAGAACATATTTTTTTATTGCTCGACTGCCGCAAGAACTTGCAAGGTTGCTTGAAAGGCTTTCATGTGGCCGTCTACCATTCTGCGCAGAGCAGAGAATGCTGCTTGATCTTGCATGCCGGCACGTCGTCTATGTCGCCGCGAAGACAGGTAGCGGCGTTGAAATGGCACTGGTGGAAGCAGTGGGCTTTCAGAAGTCCGAGTTCGACATTGGACAAGCAGCCGAACACTGCGCTCACGCAGAATGTCAAACTGCTGCATGCGCCCTTCAAGCCACAACCTTCAGTCCAGGACATCAACCTTAGAACACGGAATGCTTATTTCCCTAAGCAATCTCTGAGGAAAGTTCCTAGGGCACTGTCATTCAGCTCTTGGTACCGGCTTAGTGGTGTGGCTGAACGCGTCATATGAGTACACCAAGCACACTGCGGGAGCCCAAGGCCAAGCCGTATGCATGGTGTTCTGAAATCTCTCAGTGGGTACGTATTGGAGTCGGGGTCGCACTCATCTGAATCTGCACTCGTCTCAATTTCGTAGGCCCCGGGAATGACGTCGCTGTTGGTAGCCTGGTCGCGCTTGCTGCGGTTGAGAAAACGTTTCCCAAAAGGCGGCCGGAGCTTCCTTTCGCGCTGATTGCCGCTGTCATCAACATCCGTCTTCTCCTCTGAGGAGCGTGCCGAGCGATTCGCCGAGGCGCCATGATCCACGCATTCTGAAGTAGCAGGCTTGTCTTCACTACTTGGGAGGACGACCTTGTGGTGCTTGCGCCTTGACTTTGATCGCCCCATGACTTGGCTTATGCTTGTACGTCGATGTGGTTGGGACGGGCTTCACTCACTGTTCTCCGCAGGCCAGATGCTGTTGGTTGTCACTTGATGGCTTCGATGAGATGCATTCAAATCCAGGCGTATAGCGACAAGATCTAAGAGCAGCGAAGGAGCTGAGCTGCTCTGGGTCGTGGAACTACCTCTCGAGAGGGTCGGGGGACCGTTTATATCCTGCAAGGTTCTCTCCGCCACCACCTTGAGAGCGCCAGTGAGGGGGAGAAGGAAAGGGGCAGGGGTGTGCAGAGGTTGCCCTTTATTGGCTGCCGCTAGTTGAGGCTGTTTCAAAATTGGTTCCGTGGTTGAGCCTGTACACGCGGATGCAGGTAAGAGGGAAAGGGGGAAAGCGACAACAAGAACCCGCTTGAGCGTCTTGACTGTTTCCGAGAAAGGAAAGCGTATGCAGCTCACCCGGTTCCTTTACATTGAACTTTTCTAGTTGGCGCTCCTATCATTCTGAAAATATAAAAAATGTATTTTTTTGCATTGTCTGCCAACTGAATAGGTACCTAACTTAGAATTCTAATATTTTCTAGGGTTCATAATTGTAGGGTATGAAATTATTCTTAGCACCCACAGGTCTATATGTGGGTGCTAAACAACCTCTTGGGGAGCTCGTAAGAGCCTTGTTTTCCCTATTGCGAAGACGCTGCGCAACAAAGGATAGATTGCGAGCTTTCTGGAAACACTTTATAGAAAATAATTTGGTTGAACGTGTGTTCGAATTTCCTACTTCGTCCTGTATTTGTACTTCGCTTTCTTTGAACGCGTGTTTGGTGCCAAATTTATTCCTTTTCTAGCGCTTCCTCTTGTTGTGAAATTTATTTTAACAGTGACGGTCAATGAGAAAGAAAAGAGAATGGTCGAGTTCTCATTATGAGATGTGTTTAGAGGGAGAGGCTTGTACCGGCTTGGTTTCCATCTAACCACGTTGGTAGTAGTGCCTATTCTGTAGTAGTGCTTTTATTATAGTTGTGTGCTTCCGATTTCCACAACTAACAAAATTAATACCACGTCTTCGTCGCAAAATTATTCAGAAATTTAGAACTGCGGATTAAGCTTAGACATCCTTAAAGGATTATAAATAGAGATGACATCTTCGTTCATTGCAGGAGTGATGTCATGGCTGAATTTGTGG